>NW_025814055.1:2337500-2637500 GCF_018902025.1 Drosophila willistoni
GTACTTAGACTGTTTATGTATCTGTAATCTATATCCATAAAAACAATAATAAACCGTAACTACCAGTTGTCATGCCAATCATGCCTTTACAACTACAAGCGTCATAACACTGCTTAAAAAAATGTTGCCGGTTAAAGTAAGACTTTCAAACAAACAAGTGTCGGAACGTCTAACTAGATAAATCGGGCACTTTATTGTATTATTAACACTATTATTAACAATTATATTATATAAACAAAGAAAAAAATATAAATATGGTTCACTACAGAAATATGAGAATACATCGAAAATTTTGTGACTACTGCTAATCACGAGATATAACCACCAAATATTAACATAACCGCTTATCCACATCATTAACGAACCGTTCTTTATCTTGTCTTTTTCTCTTTTCTTAACTTATAAAAAAAAAATTGTATCAAATAATCGACCAACTCACTCCATTACATGAAACAAAACCAAAACTAAAACCAAAAAACAACTTTATCACGTTAAATGTATAGAGCAACAATAAGAACATTCTGGTAAAAAAGGTTTTCATTTTAAAAGGCGGCAACAATACGTAATGATGAGCCAACGATATGACCAGCGGACCTGGAGGAGGGGGTGTGCAGCCGCATCAGAGTAGCAGCAGCAGCAACAGCATCAGCAACGCAGCGGCAGTGAGCACTATGAGCAGCCAAAGCCGGAGTACAACACCAGCTACCACAACCACAGCATCGGGTTCGTCGGGCGGATCACTCCAGCGACGAATCCTACGTGGTCATGCAGCGCAGACCACAAGCGGTGAACGTGTTCTACTCATTAATTATGTGCCACAATCCGGATCGTCGGGAACAGGAACATCGACATCCGCAAGCACATCCCAATTGCCAACTCGCAAAATCCTCCAGGCCAGAGCCGCAGCCGGCGGAGTTCGAGTGGGAGGATCAGCAGGGGGAGGGACAATAACAACTGCAACTTCATCGTCTACCACGACTCCCCCAGCTGTCTCCTTTGCCGGTCTAGGCTCTGAGGTGACCGTTACTCTCACGCGTACCAATCAACGCGACAGGGTAACCAATGTCACTGCCTCTGGTCATATTGTACGGAATCAGCAATCATCCACATCGTATCAAACAGCGACGCCATCATCAATAACAACCAATAGCATAAACAATACAGCGGCTATAGATGCAGGCCAGCCTATAGCCACACCAACCACACCGCCACCATTGGTTTTTACCCATCACCCACATCATCATCATCAGGTCAAGAAAGATCCCGATGCACAACAGCAACATCAACACCAGCAACACCAAGAAGAAGAACAACAACAAGAACAACCTCAACAGCACATAGAGCACGAGGTGACTATAATCTCTCTTACAAGTCTTATTCCCTGTTGATTCAAGCTTAAAGCTTGATGATTCATTGTACATATATCTAATGCGAAATTAAAATATAATAATCCCGGTCAAGTGACGTCAAATCGTTTATTTGTTTGTATTTTATTAACCAAATATGTAAATGAAAGAAAACTATTTTTTTTAAATTATCATCAATTTGTTTTTAATTTTCAGAGCGACAAAAGTGGGAACAACAACGTGCCGCATCCGCATCATTTCAATGTGCCGGCGTTAAGTGAACCTAATGTCTCCAATGCCATGCAATTGGGCGCTGTTACAGCCGATGGCAACTTTGTCACTATGGGCGGAGTTGTTGTCGGACGTATCCAGCATTCGCGCGATGAGCTCGAACAGGAGCATATAATTATTGACCACCATCAGCAAACGGAGACGGATCAATTGATTGAATATGATGGTGGGGTTATAGAAGAGCAGCAACAACACGAGGTGGTCCAGGAAGTTTATCTGCATTAGGGTAGGATTAGTTAATGGTACTACAATAGGTTTTACACATTCTCGTTAATAACTGTATAACAACTTGGGTTACGTTTGTAAATTTTAATTTGGCGTGCTGATTTGGAATATAAATATTCTGTTTAAAAAACATGTCCCCATGCAGCTGCCATTAATTATCATGTTATGATCTGCATTACACGAGTTTGGAATGCGGAGTAAATCTGGTTTTTATACCATACACCCATAGGGTGAAATGGTATATTAAAGTCGCCAAAATGTATGTAACAGGCAGAAGGAAGCATCTCCGACCCCACAAAGTATATATATTCTTGATCAGGATCAACAACCGAGTCGATCTAGCCATGTCCGTCTGTCCCCCACGCCCCTTTCCGCCCCCGCAATTTAAGAAAAGCGTTTATCTCAAAAAATATTAGAGCTAGAGACACCATGTTTGGTATGTATATTCGCTTAGTAAATGCACACATTTTGTATGTATAAAAATTTTGCCACGCCCTTTTCCGCCCCCGTAATTTGAAAAACTTGATTATCTCCCGTATTTTTTTACCTTATGCAATCAAATTTGGCACACTTAAATTTAATACTAATATCTAGCAAAGTACCAAATTTGATCAAAATCGAACAAAAAACAGTCGAGTTATGCATATAAACGTTTTTCCATAAGGCCGGAGTTGGCCGTTGTCTGGTGGGGGCGCTAGGGTGCTCGTACGATTGAGTGAGCAATATACTAAGATATGCTTGTAAGAAGCATGTGAAAATGCATTTGTTTAATAAAGTTGAAATATTTGCTTTACTGGTGTATGGTATACCTAAGTCGGCGAGACGACTTACTTACTTCATTTGGTATTACATTTAACTTCAAATGTTTTTCAGTAAAATTAAAATATTCTGTACTATCATTTCTAATAGTTAAAACCAGCGGCAGGCATATACATACATAGCTACAAATTGGTGTGTCTAGCAACACACACGAAGTGCGAACCTTTTCCTTTACCCTGGAAGAAAAAACTGATTGCGTAGCAAACAGAAATATGCAACTTGATTCATTTTCAAAAAAATATAGTTGCAAATTATTATTTGATAATATGTTATTATATATACAAATGTATGTACAATATTAGTATTTAATATAACAACAACAACCATTAAGAAGTTTAAAATATTGACTCAGACGATGTTCAGAACTTTTCTCAGCATTTTCTTTGCTAAACTATGAATAAATTGGTTTGTTCTCCTCTTTTCCGTGCATAGTTTTGGGTTGGTAAGCTATTTTAATGCGATTATTATTCAAATTTTAAAAAATAATAATTAAGAACTAATTGTAAGATTGACAAAGACACATGAGCATTTACGTAGAGCTAGGCTATAGTCCAGGTATTGGGATGTACCGACCACTGGTTTTTGCAATAAACAGCATGTCAACTAAATTCTATGCAGAATGAATTAAATCGTCCAATTTAATTTTTCGCCTTATATTTTGTTACATTACATTAGTGTTTTTAAAATTTGAGATTTGAGTATTTTTAACATATAACATATTTTAAAATTTATATTTGGTATGTACTGAAAGCACTAGCATTTATTACGGCCTGAAGACGTTGAGGCATTGAAAGTATAGGTGCTGAACGTCATAAACTTGAAGGCTAACAAATTTTTGATGGAGTACTGACTTGGTCCCCTCTCTGGCAAGGTACTCAGGAGGACTATGGACATTGACAATAGAATAAATCAGGTGACCCTCTATGGTTTTATTGGTAATCATGTTTAAGGTTTGTCACTAACTCTCTTAGGCTGATTTGAGGGCGATTGCTGACATCTTTAATAATTTTAAAAGTGATCGCGTATAATTATCTTGGAAGACCTGTCCCAGGAATGTTTATTTCAAATCTTTTTTTTCTCCATCCGGTCTATAACATTGTTAATTATTCTCAACTTAATGAAAAACATCTTTGCCAGATTCTTGCCAATTTTCATTTAGTATGATAAAAAATTGTATATTAAATATCAAAGAAGCTAACATCGGCTATGCTGAAGTTTATATACCCTTGCAGTCCTTGGTAATAATAATTTTACATGTTCAAAATTTGTTTTCTGCAACTCAATTCATCAATATACAAACAAAACAATTTTACTCTCTATTTTACGATTTGTTCTTCTTCTTCCCGCATTCTTAAAGCAAAGCAACGCACGCATACACATACAGTTTATGTAGCGTTGCGTCTGTGTGTATGCATGTACTCTGTTGATGACGAAAGACGTAGTAGACAGCAAGCAGCGCTGCCGACAGAGCTGGGAGCAGAGCCGATTATTATATTGACTGTAACTTGTGTTATATTTATCCGATCACATTCAAATTTTGGGATCTGGGGTTTTATATCCAATATTATCACATATGTAAATTTCATAGCATACTCCAATTTTTATGAAAATGTTTCTTCTAGTTCTTCTAGAGCTATATGATATAGTGGTCCGATCCTGATGGTTTTTATACTTTATTTTTACCGGGTAATAAAAAACCCCGAAAAAATCAGAGTAAAACGCATACGCACAGACGGACGGACATGGCTATATCAACTCAGCTTCTCATGCTGATCAAGAATATATATACTTTATGGGGTCGGAAACGTCTCCTTCTGTGCGTTACAAACATCTGACCAATTTTATAATACCCTCTGCATGGGTATAAAAATAATGTAATACAATATAACATGAGAACTAAATTTGTATTTGTTGATTTTGTCAAAAATTTACCTACCAAACTGTAGCTTGATTCGGCTATCCAAGGCCGTATAAACCAAATTCCGTGTCATTTATCTATGTATAGCTATAGTTTCCGTTGAGAGATGACGCATACCAATTGATGTTTACGATGGTTCAGTATATAAGATCAGAGATTCCAATTTTGAATTTTATGTAATGCGTCGTGTAATCTTGCAATAGATCGGCGTACTTTATCGTTGTACAGTAAACAAATAGTGACAAACTTCATAAGAACGAAAATGTCTCAAACAATTTATTATTATTCCAAATTGTAAGGGCTTTGAAAATCATATTTCAGATTTTTTGAACTTTCTATTAAAATTTAAAAAAACAGAATTATGTTAAACAAAATTCTTTGAAATTTAGCTAGTTCAAAGTATTTTGCTTTCTTAGTCTTAGATAAGAGTTTTAATGCATAAAACAATGAAGATTTTTATACATACAATATTTTACACGTTTGCCATATATGTATGTATTGTCCGACGTGGAGTTTCAAACTGTTTGCGTGAGACAACTAAATGCCTGTTATGGGTACGCAATGCTCAGTGTTCTCAATTTGCAATTTAGTCCAATATTTGTTGCTGTATTGATTAAATGTAAGGGAGTAAATCTTTTAATGCTGCATATACATAATCAATATACCAACAAATGTGAAACTGAATTAGAAAGCGGGTGGTTATCAAAATAAAAAAAATATCGCCAAACAACCAATTAATTTGCTTACATGTAAATAAATACGTACATATAAATATATAAACTACCGTAAAATAAAAAACATATATGTATAAGCTCACATAAGCTCGAAAAATTTAAATAAGTCATGTAGAATATTATACTTATGCATATGTATATATATATATATATATATACCTATATATATCTATAAAGCTTAAACATATGTCTCTGACAGAAAAATCGTTTTCAAACTCGAACTAAAATACCAAAAAAAAATAAGTCACATTACAAATTTGTATTACTCCCTGAGTTGCAAAATACAAATATTTTTGCAAACAGCAAAGATACATATGTATATATATACATGAATATATATTTTATGCACTATTAATATCTTTAATTAATTGCTGTTACAAAAAACAGGATAAGATTAATCAATTGTAATATAACAACTCCACTCTAGGATGTAGAAGAACATTGAAAACAGAAAAAATACGTATAATTTTAGAAATGTTAAATCGAAAGCCTATATGCATATTGTATCTAACTCAATTTTTGGAGACAAGGCAATAAAGCGATCCGGTTTGTGTACTGAAAGTAAAAATTGTGAAGTATTTCACTTGCCGTACTTTTGGCCTGGTAGAATGCATTGTATACATCGTTTTGCTTTTAGGTTTTAATTGTATTTATTTGCCTTGGCTTAACGTTTGCCTATACACAATTTATCATTTCTAGTTTATAAAAAGCACTTTGACAGCGAATTATTTACAAATTTGTTTCTGGTTTTTTTCCTAATTTCTTCCATTTTATATATGTGGCAAATTAAATATACATACACATACTAGAAAAAAAATATTCATTGCATACATTGTCCTTGAATTTTTATCTATTTTTAATTTGAGAGCCTGTGAACAAATTGAATATATATTTGTATATATAAGTATCTACATTGAATTTAACAGGCACTAACTATATTCTACATTTTTGTAGCCTTTTATTTGTCTTAAAATGCATTTTTAAATTGATACTAGTTTTGCAAAATTATTGTTCACAGTTCGCATCTTATAACACTTTCTGTTTTAGAGCTGCATAATTTAGAGGGTTTTTATACCATACACCCATAGGGTGAAATGGTATAATAAAGTCGCCAAAATGTATGTAACAGGCAGAGGGAAGCATCTCCGACCCCACAAAGTATATATATTCTTGATCAGGATCAAAAACCGAGTCGATCTAGCCATGTCCGTCTGTCCGTCCGTATGAACACCTAGATCTCGGAGACTATAAGAGCTACGCTTATCGAGTTTGTTTCAAATTTTTGCCACGCCCTCTTCCGCCCCCAGAATTTACATAAAACTGTTTTTCTTAAAAAGTATAGCAGATAGAAACATCAAATTTGGTTTATATACTCGTTTAGTTAGCGCGCAGAAAATAATTGTTCCAACTTTTTGCCACGCCCCTTCCGCCCCCATAATTTACATAACTCTGATTTTCTTAAAAACTATGAAAGCTACCGACATTAAATTTGGTATGTAAGTTAGCTTAATAGACGCGCAGATATTGACTATTTAAAAATTTTGCCACGCCCATTTCCGCCCCCTTAAATTAAATAAAACTGAATTTCTCGAAAACTAACAAAGCTAAACTCACCAAATTTAGTATGTATATTGGCTTAGTATGCGCGCAGAATACATATATTTTAATATGTTGCCACGCCCACTTCCGCCTCCATAATTTAGAAAAAACCGATTAGCTCTTGCAATTTTTTGACCATCGCGATCAAATTTGGCAGACTATTAAATCTTATCTATTTCTATCAAACTACCAAATTTGATTGAAATCGGACTAGAAACATACAAAATATACGTATGAACGTATTTTGCTACGCGATCCATAAGGGCAGAATTGGCTGTTGGCTAGTGGCGGCGCTAGAGTGCTTGTGTGTTTGTAGAGTGAGCGAGATAGCTATGAGGCATATTAAAACAATTTAGTAGACATACATTTGGTTTTCGAAATTTTAAATATTTGTTTCACCTGGTGTATGGTATAACCAAGTCGGCGAGACGACTTACTTGCTTCATTTTATTTTGTTTGGTTACTTTTGCTTTTTTTTTGTAATTTTAGCAAGCATGGACACAAGCATATATGTATATGTATGTATACATGTTTTGTTTTCTTTTTAAACTACTTTTATTGGTATAACTTTGAATAACTGTTTCCGCTTATTTGGCACTCTTCATTAGGCGATTGCTAGCAAAACATTCTCCAAAGAAACGATCCAGCGAGTGATATAAATGCGGACGTACATTGGCCAATCCGTGGTCTTCGTCGGCATAGCTCTGTGAATGGGTTATAGGTTAATTTTGATTAATCATTAAAACTAATTCTCATTATTAGATTAAAATATTGGAATTTCGTATGTACAGTGTACAGTGCAGATGTACAGTGTCGTGCAGATGTCAGTGTAAAAAATATTGCTGCCGAAAATCTAATGTAGAGGTTTAGGAACTAGAGATGATTGAACAGCCGAGTCGATCTAGCAGTGTCCGTAAGTGTGAACACACAGATCTCAGAGACTATAAGAGCTAGACTCACCAAATTTAGTATAAAAACGCGGTAATCAAATTTGTTTCAAATTTTTGCCATGACCACTTCCCCCCACCGCAAACTATATAAAACCGACTTTCTCAAAAACTATACTAGCTAGAGATAATAAATTGAAATTGATTGAGATAATAATTGTTTACTAATTTTATAACGATACGACTTACTTCATTTTTTTTACAATTATTAATGTCCTATTTAACTAACAAATATTAATTTGTGTGACAGTTGGATGTGAGTGAAAAGTGAATTCAATTGTTTTATCGATAAATGGATGGCCGATTATAAAGGCATAAGCGGAGCGGAAGGCGAGCGCCCCGTCCCTGCTTTTAATCTAAGAGAAATCTATTTCGAAATTAGGGGGAAGTATTTTCTCCCTTATTATATCACACTGTGCAGCACCGAAAATCAAACCGCACCGGACTTTTTTTTCTGAAAGTACATTTACTTTTTTAGTAAAACACTTTTTCGGTTTTTAAAAGTTAGCTCGTTTCTGATCAGAAAGGCCAGCATTCAGGTGTTTATTTGTGGCAAAAGTAAAAAGCTTGAGCAAATGAACTTAATAGAAGCAAAAAAAAAAAGAGGGCGTCTAACGGTTAGACACGATAGAAGTGAAACCTTCCGTAAAACAAACTGAGAGAGAATGAGACGAAAGCAGCATTAGGAGCGGGATAATTATAGGTTCATTATAATATTGCTATAAAGGTCATGTTTTATTTTCTTCATTTTATTATTATTCATCCTCAATGTTTTCAATTTCAACAAATGATACGAGTGGCTTATGATAGCTAAAATATGATACAAATGCTTTGGTTTCGATGTTGTCAACATAGTGTGCTCGCTTGGCGATCGGGCGGCCGGGGTTCGACTCCCCCAGCTTGGTCGAAGTTTTTCATAATGCTTTTTTATTCATAATGCTTTTCATATATTTGCATCTCATTCTCTCGCAGGCTAAATACTATAAGATCTATATGTGTCTCTTTTTAGTGTCGCTTTTTCGTTTCATCGAGTCTCAAATCACTCCCAACGATTCTAAAGAAGTTTTCACTTCAAAAGTTTGTAACAGAGGTAATACACCGATATCGGTAGCTCTGATGAGCATGATGGTTTGCTTGATCTAAGTTTAACAAATTATCTCGGTTTAGCCATTGATAACTATAGGGTAAAAGCATAATTTTTTTGAACATAGATACATTTTTTCTTAATATTAGAATAGGGAGCGCAGAAGTTTCAGTCGTAAAAAGGAACCGATAAAAACCGATTGGAATAAGTTTAGAATGACTACGAAGGAGTGTCGTAGTGCAAGCATATTGTCACTCATCAAAGTCGGTCGTGTTTTTTTTGCGCTCTCGCTTAATTTTTGTCTTTCATTCTTTCGTGAAGCTAATTTATAATATTCAATTTAAATTCATTGCCTTACTAATTCTTAATAAATCGCTATACTCATCGCGAAGTTTGCGTTAAATTTACAAACATTTATATAAATTTATTATCAAAGCTTTAACAAACGCAAATATAATTTTGTTGTTGCGCTGCTTAGTTTTTGATTTCGTTCTATTTTTTGCTCCCACCCGCGCTCTCAATTTACAGTTCATAGTTTGTTTTTGTTTGTGTGGTGTTGATGCTCTCTATTCTTTTGTTTCTCTTTTGATCGCGCTCGCGGCCGTTAACTTCGCGCTGGTGACAAGTTTTTGTTGTTGTGTGTTTTATTACAGATAAGTACAAATATTCTCTCTTTTTGTTTTCTCTTTCTAATTTGCATATTGCAGTTAGCTTTTGCCTTGCTTTGTATACGTCTCTCTTAACATATACATTTTTCCCATTTTATTTACATATTGATTTATAATTTGTTTTTGTATAAATCAATTATTTAATAATGTCTGTCTGTTGCAAATATAATTGCAATAATCCCAGCAAGACCAGTGAAGACTTTCTTTACTGTTGGCTGTGTGACAATGTAATGCACTTTAAATGTGCTGGTTACACAGTCAAGGTGCGGGATAGTATTGCACAGGGTGGCAGCCTTAAATGGGGCTGTGATTCGTCTCGTGGCTTGGAGCTCGAGATGCGAAGTTTTATGAAACGGACTGGGGATGCATTTAAAACCCTGTCAGCTGGCGTTCATAAGCTCCAAGAGGAGCTTTTGGCGATGGTTCAATTCAGAAGCTCTAAACTTTTGATTGAATCTCTGACGCGAAAGAGGGCCAGGTTTCAGGGCGCGTCCCTCAGTCCGTCGGCACATTCGTCTCTACCAGTTCCGGCTTTCGACATTGACCCTATGTCACCAAATGCACAGCAGCTGATATCGTTTAGGAGTCCGGCTTTGGCAGGTGTGGAGTCTCTTCCCATTTCCCCTGGAGACAGTATCCCACCTACTAACACGATATCGGTTGTAGTTTCCGAACCGTCCGGGCAAACATCCGTTTCCAGGAATATTGCCAATAAAGTAGTTACAAGAGGAGCTAGTAAAGTGCTGGCTGCTTCAGCTGCTGCTGCGTCTGCTGTAGCCGCTACTGCTGTGCCTAGTATTCCTAGTTCCCTTGTTGTAGTTCCACCCAAAAAGCAAATTTTTATTTCGAGGCTTGATCCCAATACTACTTCTGAAGAAGTCATAGCCTACATCCAGGGCAAAGTTCAAGCACCAAACATTGCTGTGGAAAAGTTCCGTTTTTCATATACTCGGGACATTTCGTCCTTTAAAATAGGTGTCTCCCCAGATCTCAATATCCAAATATGTCATAAAGATTTTTGGCCGGAACACCTTGTTGTAAAAGAGTATACAATAAAAAAGAAGAATCGGCCTCCGATTAGCTTGCTACCTGCCTCTGTGAATAACGTCGTCCTTCCGGCTCGTCTGCACTTGTTGGCGAGTCAAAAAACTAATTTCGTCCCTAACTCTGGCCTATCAGAACGGACGGGGACTAAAGACTAAACTGTCTAGACTCTATGTAGATAGTCTAGCTTTTGACTTTCATATTCTTGCCTTTACTGAGACTTGGCTGAAGCCTGATATTGCCGATGCTTCAATTTTCCCCTCAAAATATTTAATTTATTAGTGTTGGGTAAACATTGCTCAATTTGGTGAACATATTCACTTGTTCTTTTTTTCGAAGTGAGTCGACTCGCTCACTTTGGTCAGTTCATTGCTCACTTCACATTGCTCACTCACATTGCTCAGTTGCTCACTGTTCATGAACAGCTCAAAGCTAGTGAGTGTTGAAAAACAGCTGAGCAAAAGAGCATGTGAGCAAAAAGAGCAAGTTAACAATAGTGAGCAAGTGAGCAAAAAAGAACAAGTGAGCAATAAAAAACAAGTGAGCAAAAAAGAACAAGTGAGTAATAAAGAACAGTTCGAGAGGAACATGTTCAGTTGCTCAGTTTAGTGAACAACTCTTTTTTGTTCACTCACTCATGAGCAACCCAACACTATAATTTATAGACATGATCGGACTATCCGTAATGGTGGTGGCGTTTTGATCGCTGTTGACTCGGCGTTCTCGTCTGAAATTGTCCAGTCCTATAATCAGGAGATTGAATTTGTTTGTGTTAAAATTTCGTTTAATTCTTTTTCTGCCTTTATTACTTGTTCGTATATTCCACCACAGTCCGACTTGGCAGTATACACTCACCATTTGGAAGCTATTCAACTTATTTCCTCATATCTCTCTGACAAAGACTTGCTCGTTGTTGTGGGAGATTTTAATTTACCTGAGATTGCCTGGACCCTTTCATTTGACTCTTTATTACTGTTGCCCTCCTTGTCACATTGTTTCATAGATGGTCTACTTGAGTTGTCCCTAACTCAAATAAATCCTGTCCGGAATAGTCGTAACAGATCACTAGATCTGGTATTTGTGTTGGATTCTTCCAACTGCGATGTTTCCAGGACTGATCCCTTAGTTATCCCCGAAGACAACTTTCATCCAACTCTGGATATAACCATTGACCTTCCTTTTGGTGTTATGTCTCGACATAATGCCTCCAACCCGATGTTTTCGCAAGACAAACTTTACTAAACTTAAAAAACTCTTGTTAACTAATGATTGGACATATCTGTATACTTGCACGTATATGGACTCTGCCATTTCTGTCTTCTATAAAACACTTGAGTCGTTCTTTGATGTGTGTCCCGCGTGTGACTCTAGGATGGTCTGATAGACCTCCTTGGTTCTCACGTGGGTTATGTAACTTGAAGAACGTAAAATCGAGATGTTATAAAAGATTTAAAAAATCCGGTAAAGCATCGGATTTTTCCCTATATGTAGTTGCTCGATCAAATTTTATGGTGCTGAACTCACATTGCTATAAGGATTATCTTCAGCGATGTAAACTCAGGTTTTCTCGCGATCCTAAGCATTTTTATAAATTTGTAAATGTTAAACGTAAGACATCAGTGCACCCGTCTTACTTGTCTTTCGAAAACAATAAAGCTGACGATGATCAGGCAATTGCCGACATGTTTGCTGATTTTTTCAAAACAACTTATTCCTCTTCGATTTATCAAGCAAATCCTCCTTATCCTCATCACTTGCAATCGTCTAATTGCGTTTTAGACCCTGTGTTTGATGAAAGTTCGGTTCTTAGCGTGCTCAGTTCCGTCAAACCAATATATGCACCTGGCCCTGATGGAATACCAGGCTGCGTATTAAGGTTTTGCGCGGAGGCCCTATGTAAGCCAATACTTAAGTTGTTTACACTGTCCGTCACATCTTTCGCCTTCCCTCCTATCTGGAAGGAATCATATATTATTCCTCTTCATAAAAAGGGGAAGAAGTCCGAAGCCTCCAATTATAGGGGTTTTTCTAAATTGTCTGCCATACCCAAAGCATTTGAGAAAATAATAACATCTCAATTGCAGTATTTTTGTAGCTCAATCATATCGTCATCCCAACATGGGTTTAAAAAACGTAGATCGACAACTACTAACCTATTAGAATTTACATCTCACTCAATCAAAGGGTTCAAGACTGCCGTGCAAACTGACGTCATTTATACTGACTTCAGCAAGGCCTTTGACTCTGTTAATCATACTCTGCTTTTATATAAATTAAATGCACTTGGCATCCCCAGCCTTTTGCTAGATTGGATTCTTTAATATCTTTCTAAGCGTACACAAAAGGTCCTCTTTAAGTCTTCATTTTCTAAGACCATCCAAGTGACCTCTGGAGTACCTCAGGGTAGTCATTTGGCTCCATTGCTATTCACTCTTTTTATACCATACACCCATAGGGTGAAATGGTATATTAAAGTCGCCAAAATGTATGTAACAGGCAGAAGGAAGCATCTCCGACCCCACAATTTTTGCCACGCCCCCTTCCGCCCCCATAATTTACATAACTCTGATTTTCTTAAAAACTATGAAAGCTACCGACATTAAATTTGGTATGTAAGCTAGCTTAATAGACGCGCAGATATTGACTATTTAAAAATTTTGCCACGCCCATTTCCGCCCCCGAAAATTAAACAAAACAGATTTTCTTGAAAACTAACAAAGCTAAAGTCACCAAATTTAGTATGTATATTGGCGTAGTATTAGTATGCGCGCAGAATACATATATTTTAATATGTTGCCACGCCCACTTCCGCCTCCATAATTTAGAAAAAACCGATTGGCTCTTGCAATTTTTTGACCATCGCGATCAAATTTGGCAGACTAATAAATCTTATCTATTTCTATCAAACTACCAAATTTGATTGAAATCGGACTAGAAACATGCAAAATATACGTATGAATGTATTTTGCTACGCGATCCATAAGGGCAGAATTGGCCATTGGCTAGTGGCGGCGCTAGAGTGCTCGTGTGTTTGTAGAGTGAGCGAGATAGCTATGAGGCATATTAAAACAATTTAATAGACATACATTTGGTTTTCGAAATTTTAAATATTTGTTTCACCTGGTGTATGGTATACCCAAGTCGGCGAGACGACTTACTTACTTCATTATAAATGATCTTCCATTGGTAGTGTCACATTGTCGGGTGCTTATGTACGCGGATGATGTCGAGCTTTACCTCAGTTTTAAAGACATATCGTCTTCTTGCCTACTTCAATCGGATCTTAATGATCTTTAGAGTTGGTGTGAAACAAACCTATTAAACCTTAACGGCTCTAAATGTAAAGTTATGTCTTTTTATAGACCATAAATTAACTTTTAATCCTCATATTTCTGCTACAGTTAGTAAAGCTATGAATGTTCTTGGGTTTGTGAAACGATGGTCAAAAGAGTTTGACGATCCGTACACAACCAAAATTCTGTATACTTCTTTATTCCGTCCTATCTTAGAGTACGGATCTTGCATATGGTCACCTCAATATGAGACGCACCAAAGTAAAATTGAATCTGTTCAAAAGCAATTTCTGCTTTTCGCTCTTCGCGGTCTAAATTGGGATCGCAATGTCAATTTGCCATCATACTCCAGTAGGCTTCTTTTAATCAATCTTCCTTCTTTAATTAATCGTAGAGTAATGCTTGGTGCTATCTTTATTCATAAACTTTTAATAGGTAAAAATGGACTCTCCTGAGCTATTGAACCAGTTGAACCTATCTGTACCCCGTAGACCTACTAGAAATTTTATTCCTATATCCTTAAAACACTGTAGTTCTAACTATTTTTTGCATGAACCTTTTCGAGTCCTATGTTCTGACTACAATCTTCTGTATCCCGTAATCAGATCAGAGGCCTCTCTTTCCCTTGTGAAAACTTCTATTTTAGCACATTTAGCTCGTAATTAGCTGTAGTTAATCATATTTTTAATTGTTTGTCGGTTTTATTTGTATTTGTCCACGCGATCGTGCCGTCCGATATTCGGCTGCGCCCTACGGTCGGACGGGCGGGAGGTGGACAGCGCTCTGCTTGGGCTCGCGCGAAACAGGCTATGTCCTGGTGTCGTACTACTACATTGTACGCGTCAACGTCCAGACAAAAAAAAAAAAAAAAAAAAAAAAAAAAAAAGGGACTCGAAATGGGTCGGAGCAAATGAAACTTAGCGATTTGGCTATTTTAAAAATACTGATTGATTGGTGAAAATGCTTGCTAAGGAGCACTTTGAGCTTGAGTCTGTTTAATACCTCGGCCCCACCCCAGAATCGTCTACTACTAAAGCGATAGAGCTTCTTATTGATAGCGACTTGCCGGAGCGAGCGACAGTTTTAATTACACAAATGATGGTATTTATTCCGGAATCTGGCAGAAGAGGACACGCCTCTGGCAAGATACGGTACACCACTTACTTTGTCAGTCCCCCTTGCTTATTGAGGCCAAACACAGGACTCTCCGAATCTTTTTTGATTCATCCTTTTGATAAGAATAAACACAAATAAACTGGTTTTCGGCAGTGTGGTCGTCCGTATGGACAATCAGATCAATCAGACTATGAAAATGCTAGAGCTCCTAAATTTGGTGCACAGATTAAGGCATTGCCATTAAAGGAGAGGGATCAAATAAATCATCACTTTATATACCATTGCGAGTTTTTTGGTACTCTTTCCCTACCTATAGCCATCAAAGTGGAAAAACGTTTTAAAAGTGTAATGTTTGCGAAAGAACGGTCTACAATTTTACCATAGGAAATACCGAAGTTTTTGAGCAAAATCACTGTTTATCACTGTTTCCTATGGCACAGTCGTTTATAGTTGAAATAAACTTACTACTAATAAATTTCAAGATGAAAGCTCAGAAAATAACGAAGTTTTTCAGAAGAGTCACTTTTTGTGACTTTGCCGTTTGTATGGGAGCTATATGATATAGTGGTCTGATCCAGCTGAATCCAAGATATGCAAACTGTGCAGTATATACAAGCTTACATTTCACCCCTGCTTTAGAGGTCTAGGAGGAGTTCGCGTTGATCCAGACTGATGGACGAACAGACGGACATGGCTATTTGAACTCGTCTCGTCGTGCTGATCAAGAATATATATACTTTATATGGTCGGAGATGCTTCCTTCTATGCGTTGCACACTTCTGACCAAAATTAATATACCTTTTTTGCAAGGATATAAATATAGAAAAAGCCATTTGCATCAGCTGCTGGTGACGTAGGCACGTTCACCCAGTGAACTACTACACGTTTTGGGGAGAGATTTCAATGTGAATTTCGCTGCAGATGATGACACCCCATTACTCAAATTTTTAGACGATAAACTTCAATTAAAATTGAATGACTCAACAACTATATCCACCACACGTTATGGTACCACCATTAATGCCAGGTCTTTCGTAATTTGGACAGTTTCGAAGCAAAGGTCTTGTGATGATTTGTTAGTATTGCATTTACAGTAAATACACTCATGATGAAAAAAATAGGTACACCTATTAAAAGTTAACTTTTTGCAGTTTAGATTAGCACAACTTTTTTTCTATTGTATTGATCACCAAAATTTGCACCTTTCTTTTATTGTGAATACATCTGGCAGCCTACTTGGTCACCCGCCCATCTGGCAACCCTATACGCATAAGAAGCACTCTCGTATATGGCACCGTCTGTGCCGGTCGTGTTTCTCATAGTTCTACCACAAATAACATATTCACTACTAATATATATATATATCCATCAATAACTCTGTAAACCCATGAAGTTGAATAAATCTTAACATCTTTATTGAACATTTGTTTATAAAAATACATTAATTTGGTAAAGAAAAATAAATTTATTTAAAAGTTACAACAAATGAAGTAAGTAAGTCGTCTCGCCGACTTGGGTACCATACACCAGGTGAAACAAATATTTAAAATTTCGAAAACCAAATGTCTGTCTATTAAATTGTTTTAACATGCCTCATAACCATATGCTATCTCGCTCACTCTACAAACACACGAGCACTCTAGCGCCGCCACTAGCCAACAGCCAATTCTGCCCTTATGGATCGCGTAGCAAAATACATTCATACGTATATTTTGCATGTTTCTAGTCCGATTTCAATCAAATTTGGTAGTTTGATAGAAATAGATAAGATTTATTAGTCTGCCAAATTTAATCGCGATGGTCAAAAAATTGCAAGAGCCAATCGGTTTTTTCTAAATTATGGAGGCGGAGGCGGTTTTTTCTAAATTATGGAGGCGGAAGTGGGCGTGGCAACATATTAAAATACATTATTCTGCGCGCATACTAAGCCAATATACATACTAAATTTGGTGACTTTAGCTTTGTTAGTTTTCGAGAAAATCAGTTTTGTTTAATTTTCGGGGGCGGAAATGGGCGTGGCAAAATTTTTAAATAGTCAATATCTGCGGGTGTATTAAGGTAGCTTACATACCAAATTTAATGTAGGTAGCTTACATGGTTTTTAAGAAAATCTGTTTTTTGTAAATTCCGGGGGCGGGAGGGGGCATGGCAAAAATTTGAAACAAACTCGATAACTGTACATACTACACGAGACTGCATACCAAATTTGGTGGCTCTAGCTCTTATAGTCTCCGAGATCTAGGTGTTCATACGGACGGACGGACGGGCGGACAGACGGACATGGCTAGATCGACTCGGTTGTTAATCCTGATCAAGAATATATATACTTTGTGGGGTCGGAGATGCTTCCTTCTGCCTGTTACATACATTTTGGCGACTTTAATATACCATTTCACCCTATGGGTGTATGGTATAAAAACATGCGCTGAGGATACTTGGCAGTCGCTGCTACAGGTAGAACCCGTGAAAAAAGTTGATTAGTAATTTATTCAACAATTTAGCAAACACGCCATTCCAAAGCTTTGCAGGAACTCTGGGCAGCATCTGAAGTTAAAAAAAAAGCAATGAGGTGTCACGGGACACCCGGGTAGAGCGAAGCTCTCTAGGAATTCGTCGAATTTAGGGGGTCACTGAAGTGTAGCTGATCGCAATATTGGGGGAGTGAAGGTAACCACCCCATGCCAGTACTAGGCGACGCCTAAGAGCTACAGAGCTGAAATTTTGCATGTAGGCTTGTATATCGCGGATTCAGCCGGATCGGATCACTATATCATATAGCTCCCATACAAATGACAAAGTCACGAACAGTGACTTTTCTTAATAACTTCGTTATTTTCTGAGCTATTGTCGTGAAATTTAATGCCAAATTTGATCAAGATCGGGTGACTATATCAAATAGCTCCTATATCATATAGCTCCTATAGGAACGTTCATACATATGTACATACGTATTTCCATATATGTAGTTATGTATACGTATGCATACGTTTACAAGCCTAAAGATTAAATATGTATGTATGAAAGATAATATACATATGTACATACATATGTATGTAATTTAAAGAAAAAAGAAAATGAAGTAAGTAAGTCGTCTCGCCGACTTAGGTATACCATACACCAGTAAAGCAAATATTTCAACTGTATTAAACAAATGCATTTTCACATGCTTCTTACAATCATATCTTAGTGTTTCGCTCACTCAATCAGACGAGCACCCTAGCGCCCCCACTTTATATGCATAACTCGATTGTTTTTTGTCCGATTTTGATCAAATTTAGTATTTTGCTAGATATTAGTATTAAATTTAAGTGTGCCAAATTTGGTTGCATATATAAAATACGGGAGATAATCAAGTTTTTGAAATTACGGGGGCGGAAAAGGGCGTGGCCAAATTTTCATACATACAAAATGTGTGCATTTACTAAGCGAATATACATACCAAATATGGTGGCTCTAGCTGGAATAGTTTTTGAGATAAACGCTTTTTTTAAATTGCGGGGGCGGAAAGGGGCGTGGCAAAAATTGGAAATAAACTTGATCACTCTACATAAAACACGAGTCTACATACCAAATTTGGTGGCTCTAGCTCTTACAGTCTCCGAGATCTAGGTGTTCATACGGACAGACGGACAGACGGACGGACGGACAGACGGACAGACGGACGGACAGACGGACATGGCTAGGTCGACTCGGTTGTTGATCCTGATCAAGAATATATATACTTTGTGGGGTCGGAGATGCTTCCTTCTGCCTGTTACATACATTTTGGCGACTTTAATATACAATTTCACCCTATGGGTGTTTTTCCGGTGCTTGGGACGTTTGTCTGGGTGTGCTCGGGCCCTGAACACTATCGGTTGTCGTTGCAGCTTCATGGGTACCTGTAACTGGAATTTTTTTTAAATGACTCACATCCCTGGTTAGCGTTTTCCCTCCTCCTTGCACTTGGACTATATTCCCTTTTCTGTTGACTACCACGTACTCGGTTGTATCAAACGTGGGTGTCAGCTTATGTGGGCACAAGAAATTCTTCAGCACAATTTTGTCTCCGGGTTGGATATCCGATGCTTTGGCGCCTCTTCCCTTGTCTGCTTTCTCTTTTCCCTTCTGTTTGTTCCAGCAATCCAAGTCTCTTTCCGAGGATTCACCGACATCACCCACAACGTCTCGAACATCCGGTATCTTGTCTCTAATGATCCGGTTAAACATCAATTCCGAAGGAGCTGCTCCTGTGGTTCCAAGTGGTGTTACGTTGTACATCATGACAAAGTTTTGGATCTCTCTTTTATAATCTTTCCCTTTCGACCACGCAATTTTAAGGCGTTTCACCAAAGACTTGTTCATATTTTCAACTTCGCCATTCGCCTGCGGCCAATATGGTGGTGTCGTTATTTGAGTAATACCGTTGGTCCGACAAAAATCTTGGAGTTCGAGACTTACGAATTGCCGACCATTATCGGTTCTCAGCGTTCGTGGTATTTCCAAACGAGAAAATATCTCCTCCATTTGCTCGATCAGCACCTTCGACGAAATGGTTTTTATAAACTTTAATTCCATGTATCTGGAAAAATAGTCGATCAACACCAGTACACAGTCGTTGCTCTGTAAAGGTCCTAGTAAGTCAGATGCGACACATTGCCAAGGGCCTGCTGGAAACGCATGCCGATCCATATGCGCTGGTTTACTTGCTAGCGATACGGAGATGCAGTCTCTACAGGCCTTAACAAATCCTTCTGCTTCCCGGTCGATCCTTGGCCACCACACCTTTGAACGTAATCTTCGTTTCATAGCCGATTCACCCGGATGGCCCTCGTGAGCCAGTTCGAGCACTTGCGATCGTAGTATTGTTGGTATAACTATTTTCGTTCCGCGTAAGAGTACATTTCCAACTGTCGATAACTCCCATCGGAACGGATAATATGGACTGGATGAGTTCGCCTCCCATGAGTTGGTGCTAAGATAGGTCATTGCATCAATTATTTCTTCGTCCTGCATACTTTTTTCCATGATTTCCGATATGGTTAGAGACTTTGGTTTGATATTCTGCTCATCCTGCCAGTCGAAAGCTACTGCTTCTGTAAGCTGACAAAGACGCGACACGGAATCGCGACTCGGAATCGGTAGGACTGTAGGCGTAGTAACCAACGTTCGATACGTGCCGGTGGTTTCGAAGTTGGTTTGAAGATGGACTCCAATGGCTTATGATCCGTTATCAAATCGAATTCCAGTCCAGCTAGGTAGTAGTAAAACTTCTCCACTGCCCATACCAGTGCCAAGCTTTCTTTCTCCGTTTGCGAATATCTCTTCTCAACATCAGTTAGGCTTTTACTGGCGAACGATACGATATGATGGTCGTTGTGATCATCAACCTGTACCAGAACAGCTCCCAGTGCCACTGGACTTGCATCGGCTATAAGACATGTACGGAGATTTTTATTGAAGTATGACAGCTTTGTCACCTCGACGACTTGTTTCTTTAACGTATCAAAGGCTTGCTGTTCTTTGTTGGTCCAATCAAATTTGGTATTCGCCTTTATTAATCTTCTCAGTGGCTCCGTCGTGTTGGCGAGATCGGGTATAAATTTCCCCACGTATGTTACGAGGCCCAGGAAACTCCTTGTCTCCTCCTTAGTTTTCGGAGCACGGAAGTCTGTGATCACTTTAACTTTCTCCGGATCCGCTTCGATACTATGGTCCAATAGAATATGGCCAAGAAACTTGAGTTTTGTTGTTTTATACACACATTTTTGCTTATTCAAAACAACGTTGTGGGTATCAAAGATTTTCAGAACCACAGTTAGCGCCTTGTCGTGTTCCTCCTCATTTTTGCCGAAGATGATGACATCGTCAATATAGTTCAGAGCATTGGGGCAGCCTGCTAACAATTCTTCCAGCCGCCTCTGGAAAATTTCTGGAGCCGAATTAACTCCGAAAAACAGTCTTTTATATCGAAATAGTCCCTTGTGTGTAATAAATGTGGTAATCTGCCGACTTGACTCATCGAGTTCCAATTGGTAATAAGCATTTTTCAAATCCAGTCTGGAAAAACATCTCGCCTCCCGTAGTTTGGTCATGAACATGTCGAATGTTGGCAGTGGGTAGTTTTCCCTCGAGATGGCCCTTCGCATATCGCAGACATAGCCTTATCTCGCCGCTTCCTTTATACGCAATTACAACTGGTGAAATCCATGAACTCGGTCCATGGACTGGCTCTATAATGTCTTGCTGCACAGCCTGGCTTATTCTTTCTGCAATTCGATCTTCTAACGCAGTCGGAAATCTCCGCATTGGCTGCTGCACTGGTCTCACATTGTGGTCTATGGCCAATCTCACAGGTGAAGCTTTCCATTTTGGAAAATGTGCGTACGAATCCACTTTATTTACGCCTAAGCCAATTTTTAGGACATTGAGTTTTACGGCTGTGTCCCGTCCTAGTAACGATTGTCTACCATTTTCAATTACATAAAATGTAGCAATCATCTCTGGTCTTTCCTGAATTCTTATCGGAGCTTCAAAAACGTTAGTCACCCTCAGCACTTCATCCGAAGCATAGGCTCGAAACTGGGTAGACGAGTTGTTACGAACATTGAACACTGTCGCATGTACACTATTCAGTTGCAGCCAATCGCCAAGGCTTATCAGGTTGTACCGTGATCCGGAGTCAATTATCATTTGCAGCTGGTATCCCCCAACAAGACATGATACGGTTTCTTCTCCTTCTGGGTCACCAGTTATTTAAAAACAGTTCGACCAACTGTTGTCGCTGTGACACTTAGTCTCCTCCTCATCAATGGCGCGCACCTGGAACTGTGAGGTTCGTGGTCGCTTGCGTTGATTATCATATGGTGTTCCAAAACGTCTCTTCAATGCGGTCTTACACATCCGAGCATAATGTCCGAACCGGGAACATTTATTACATTTTGAGTTTCTTGCCGGGCATGCCATACTGCGTTCATCATGGTCTGCTGCTCCACACCGGCCACACACATCATTCGTCCTGTCATTTCTTTTTGTTTGGACCGCAATTTCCTTCACAATATCGGCATCCGACGGAATCACCATTGCCTCTGATTGCTGATTCACTTGCTCTTCAACTGTGCAAGTATTTATTATCTCCTCCAGCTTGAGCTCCGCTTCTAATAGCTTCTTTTTCAACGCAGTCTTAGCCCAGGCATCTATTATTTTATCAGCGATGCACCGCAATTTCCTTCACAATATCGGCATCCGACGGAATCACCATTGCCTCTGATTGCTGATTCACTTGCTCTTCAACTGTGCAAGTATTTATTATCTCCTCCAGCTTGAGCTCCGCTTCTAATAGCTTCTTTTTCAACGCAGTCTTAGCCCAGGCATCAATTATTTTATCAGCGATGCACATTTCCTCTATTTCGGTCTTGGTGGCTCCAAAAGAGCATTTACTGGCTTGTTGTCTTAGCCGCAGCAAGAACTCGGCGAAGCACTCACCTTGGCGGGGCACCATGCTGCGAAACATGTGCCTTTCGAATACGGCGTTACGTTGCGGTGAAAAATATTCATTTAATTTATCCACCAAAGGAGTAAATACATCATTTTCCTTTGTCGCATCGTATGCCACTAACGCGCCTGGAAGACTGTACACCACCTCTTGTAGCTGTGGTCCGAGATGCAATAATTTGTTCCGCTTTTTAATTACCGATGAAATTTCTTCTGTGTCCACATAGATATTGAATGACCGAAGCCATTTCTCCCACTCGTTGCGCCACAACGATTTTTCTATGTTGGCGCACAGAAATGGTTTAATTTCAGCCATCTTGCTGATTTGTTTTAGCTTACACTTTATTCCGTGCTCAGTCTCTGATTCTTTTCAGATGATTTCGCTTGGACAGCCATGCTGTGTACAACTTCTGGCATTTTCCAGATATTTTTCAGCTTGCACGGGCGTTAGTTCTGCCTTGCTCAGCTGTTTGCTTTTTTTTTTCTTCTTTTGGCTTGTCTTAGAGTCGTCTTTGCACTCTCTCGACAAATGCAGATAATTAATTTATATTCTGTTTCCATCACCATTGTATACTTACATGTACGCACTTATATGTATGTATATATGTACATATATATATTTTTTTCCAATTTTTTTTTCCTTATGGCCGCGTCTGGCACGCGTCCCTTCGTGTATAACCTCACTTCTCTTTTCTCTTTTTTTTTTCTTTTTTTTTTTTAGGCCGCGTTTTCCTTCTTCTCCTTCGTCGCCAATGTATTAACCTGGTATTCCAGCAATTAGAAACAACAACAAGTTTACCATTAACCAATTAGCTATTAATTTATTCATGTGCTGCTTATACGTTTATATGCTGCGCTTGCCGCCAAGAATCAAAGTGAAGAGCGATGGAGAATGCGATACCCAAAGCTCGTACGTCAAAAGCTCATTCCGTGGCTTGTGCCGCGGGGCTTTCTGTCTGTTGATCGCCGGCCGCCGAAAGCTCCCTTGGCACGGGTCTCCACAATATATTTATGTACAATGTATATATGCATATGTATGTACATATTTATAATAAAAGCATATAATTTAAAAAAAAAAAAATATATACACCTAGACCTCGATTTGCGTTGGGGATACGTTCCAAAAAAACACGACGCAAACTGAAACGACGCAAAGTGAATTAAGATTTTCTATAGGCAACCATGGAAAGATCAAAGATAGGTTCCCGGGCTA
This sequence comes from Drosophila willistoni, assembly GCF_018902025.1. NCBI lineage: Eukaryota > Metazoa > Arthropoda > Insecta > Diptera > Drosophilidae > Drosophila > Drosophila willistoni. The sequence goes on from NW_025814055.1 coordinate 2,361,271, forward strand.
TGAAAATACTAATTTCTAGAAAGAAAACTTGAACAAAGTAAACATTTAAAAAAAAAATGTTATTGCATTCATTCTTAAAAAAAAAACTGCTTCCATTAAATCAAAATAACCTATTCAATTATCTTTATGAGTTTTAAGTGGCTTCGTTCACCAAAAATTTGTCCAGAGTTTGGTGAATAGCTTTTTTTTGTAAATTTAAATAAATTTCTTGGTATCAGTTGATGTTTGCAGCTACCGCCTGGGATACCTAAAAACTTCTGTCATTGTCAGGATCGTTTTTTATAAAAATTCTCCATTGCTTCGTCAATCAAGCCCATCGCTTTTGAAATTTGTTTTGGAGGTTAAACTCTGTTCTACGAACATTTCTACTAAGTATTCCCCGAGTTTTGATAGCAAGACGCAATTATAAACAGAAGTAGGTAAGCTAGATGTCAATGTTGAAAAACGTAAAACTGCCAAAAATTCAAAGCCAATATTGGTAAAATTTAATATTGGCGTTGCCACAATGGCTGATTTAGAAAAAAAAAGTTAAACACTCGAACTCACAACAACGCAACAACGTGAATATAACGACGCACAGTGAAAATTAGTACTAATAAAGCAGCGACGCAACTTCGAAAAAACGCAAAACGAAACGACGCAAAGCGAGGTCTAGGTGTATATATATTCGACCTCTACATCATTTGAACCACGGACCAGGTGCAGGGGAAGCCAACACACACCTTCAGAACTACACTGGCATGTAGAAGTTAATGGATAAATTATCGTTTTATTGCGCTACAAGATAAAAATCTGACGCGCTGCAGATCTGACGTCTGACGATTTTTAAAAAAAATTTCCTACCGCGACGCGCCTAAGAGAGCTTCGCTCTAAAAATGGGCGTAATATCCTACTTAGCGATCTTTTCAGAAATGACTGTGCCAAGCATTTCAGGCGCCCTAAAGCAAAAAACTTTGATCATCGTTACAGTGGAGCATGGCGTTAAAAATATTATAGGGTGGGGTTGTTTGCCCTGGTAGAAAGTATGTCCAATTTTCCTAATATCTGACAAGATGGGAGCAGCTGACTACAGGCATGTCCTGGCAAATATTATGCTACCATATAAAGAGGAAAACATGCCCCTACGCTAGGTCTCCTGATCTGAATTCAATCGATTACTTGTGGGGTCAGCTATAGAATCAGGCGGGAACTGAAAATAGTGCCAACCGGATGAAAAAAGTAATGGGAAAAAATGGTGGATACATTGGATATTAACCACATAATGAAACGAAAATAGATTTTTAATGATTTGACAAAAAAAAAAATTATGTATATGTAACTTAGTCAGATGAAGTGTACCTATTATTTTCATCAAGCACGAAATTCTGCAATTTCATGTTTTTTGTTGTAACTTTTAAATAAATTTATTTTTCTTTAACAAATGTATTTTTATAAAAAAATGTTCAATAGAGAAAGGTGCATTTAAATGTTGGTGATCAATGCAATAGAAAAAAAGTTGTGCTAATCTAAAGTCCAAAAAGTTACATTTTAAGGCTTGTACCTATTATTTTCATCATGAGTGTATATAGGTGAGGTGACGATTATCACGACTTATAATGCTGTTGGAAATCCTTTTATTATACCCACGTTTTATCAGCAGGGAAAGTTTCCCTTCGGTCTTGAGACTACAGTCTGCAGTTTTTATATGTCAGATGATGTCATAAAGTATATATAGTTGATATGGCTATATCAACGGATGGCTATCCGTCTGTCCGTCCGTCCGTCGGTGCGTATGCGTTTTACTCAGCCATCTTACGAGCTATCGGGGTGAAATTTTTTTTTGGGCTTTTTATTACCCGGGTAAGATAAAGTATGAAAATTGTCAGGATCGGACCACTATATCATATAGCTCTAGAAGAAACATTTTCATAAAAATTGGAGCATCCCCATGAAATTTACTAGGTAACTGATATTTGGCTTAGTTGCAGGTGCTCAAAAAGAATTCCACGGCTTAGCCGATTCAACGAGTGAGGAGAACTGATACGAATATGGTATTTCTCCGTTGTTTTGCAGAACAAAGTCTATGGATTTTATTCTGAAGTCAAGAGATCATTAAAAGGTTGACTGTTATCTTGAATTTTATAAGTTGTAAGAAAATGATAAATGGTGAGAAATTTGCCGAATATGCTTCAAAAACAGCCCAGCCCAACTTTTGACTGAACTGTTTCCGCAAAATAAGGATTTTAGCTCACGGAAAGGATTAAATAGAATATCAGTGTTTACCAATTGGAGAGCTATCCGAAGAAGCACAGGAATGTAAAAACAAGGACTACAAAATATTCAGATACACTAATACATTGAAAAATTCTCGCGTTAGACAAAATGAAGACCTTTTCAACATTCTGACAGCCTCACTTATTGCATCGCTGAGACACGAAAGTATTTGGAACATAGCAACTATGGTCCCGAAATGTTGAGTTTATTAGATATTGATGTAAATATTGACATTTATTTTGATGAAAATCAGCCATCAATAGCAAATTTTCACAATTAACCTAAAAAAAATTAACACAAAATTTTGTTTTTAATTTTTTATAATTATGTTACAAAATTGAATTAAAACATTAAAAAATGTTAGATAGTCGTTAAAAGCAATAAAAAATTCTATTTGTAATTAAAAAAACACGGTTTTCATTCCATTTCTAAAAGAAAAACATGTTTGGAAATATTTTCCCACTTTGAGTGACTCCCAGCACTCTTGGCAAACATTCATTTTAAAGCTTGAGGAATTCTTTACCGAATGTTTTTTAAATTTTTAAATCGCTTTATTGGTTTAGGTTGATTTTTGCAATGTAAGACCAGAGTGCCGGGGCTAACTTCGACCGCGTCAAAGTTTGAATACCCTTGCAACTTATTTGGTAACTCTTTCCTTACCTATAGCCATCCAAGTGGAAAAACGTTTTAGCTAAAAAGGCTAATGATTGCGAAAGAACAGCCTACAGGAAATAACGAAGATATTGATCAAAGTCACTGTTTTCCACCGATCGTTCCTATGGTAGCTTATGATATAGTCACCAGAATTTTATCAAATTCGGCACAGTCATCTGTTAATGATAATATTAAACTAACACATGTTTAACTTGAAAGCAATCGCGTCAAAAGTAACGAATTTATTGACAAAAGTCACTGTTTTCGACCCATCGTTTCTTTGGAATAAAATTAAATGATAAAATTTGACACAGTCGTTTTATCAATATTGAATTTCACGACAATAGCTCAGAAAATAACGAAGTTATCAAAAAAAGTCACTGTTCGTGGTTTTGCCGTTTGTATGGGAGCTACACCCAATATTTCAGCTCTGTAGCTCTTACAGTCTAGGAGGAGTTTGCGCTTATCCAGACGGACGGACGGGCAGACGGACGGACATGGCTATTTGAACTCGTCTCGTCATGCTGATCAAGAATATATATATTCTTTTTGCAAGGGTAAAAAAATGCGTCAAAATCGGGCATGATGCTATATAAAGGGTTAACAAAAGGGCTCAAAATAGACTGATCAAGGTGTTTTTTTTAAAACAATCTTCCTAATGCTGAGTGGCTAGTAAAAACAACCTCTTCTTCCCTTATAAGAGTATACCTCAACTGCTTTAATTTTCCCTTATTGTATGTTTCTAGTATAATCTATAAGTTTCGTTTGTTTGACAATTTATTTAAACTTTTACTTACAATTTGTTTAAATAGAATATCATGACGTTCCAGATTCTTAGCCAAAATCATTGCCTGTTGGTAATGTACATTATCGTCTAAGGTTCCATGGACTAGCAGGAATTTTTTGCCACGCAGCTTTTGAGCACGTGTGCTCAATCTGGAATTAGCATAGCCAATCTCGTTGATGGTGGGTAGTCCCATATAACGCTCGGTATATATGGAATCTAAAACGATCATAAATATTTAGAAATGTAAGTTTCAGGCGAATCTTAATTATCGTACCATAGTAAGCCCAATCTGTGACGGGAGCAATAGAGGCAGCACACTTGAACACCTCGTAGTTATCGTTGGTTAAAGCCATGGCAGCGGCGTATCCACCATAAGACCATCCCCAAATTCCGACATGTTTTTCGTCAACATAATTAAGGTTAGTTATATTTCTATTTGGAATAATGTGAACATTAAACACATTGTCATGGCACATTATACACTATTTAGCTTACTGGGTCACACTAATCTGATCACTGATCTCAACTGTGCCTAACTGTAAATATATGGCATGTAATAGATTTTCACCTCGCAGACCTGAACCGCGTCCATCGATCTTAGCGTAAATCACCGACTGGTTGGAGCTTAAATAGGTGCCCCAGTCAAGAATCCATTTGTTGGTAACCTAAAAGAGAAAAATGTTAAATCGATTGGCGTATATTGGATAATTTTGTGTATAACTTGGGACCTACGGAATAAGAATCGGGTCCTCCGTAAACATCAACCAACAGGGGATATTTAGTGTTACCGCTCTTATCGATGTTGGGGGGCAGCTGAAGTAAGACTTTCGCCTGAAACCCATTGTCTATGTTAAATGTTAGAACCTCATGTGTGGGCAAAGCCACGCCTTGAAGCTTGGAGCGCAGAACCTCATTAGTTTCCCAATCGAGAAGTTTGCTCAAAACAACTCCGGCTGTGAGAAAACACATTTTTGAATTTAATTGTAACTTTTTTAAAAGGATAATGGGGCGTTACTTACCGTCTGATAGTTTCCATTCATAAATAGCTGTTGTGGGTATTCCGGGCCCCAATGATGTAATTACTATTTCATTATTGTCATTGAATATAGCTGAGTAATAGGATTGTTCCACGTCACCCGAGTGTATTAGTTTGCAGGTCAAACACTTAGGGGCTTGCTTTCTTGTACTGCTTGTTACTTCAATTGCATAGAGATGCAATTGTTCGGGATGCTCTTCAGTGTTTGCTGTATAGAAGATTATGTCGGTTGCGCCATCCCAATAGAGTATACTGTCTACCACATATTTTCCATCTGTAAGAGGTTCCAATTGCTGAAGTTCAGCACTGCTAACATTGGCATTAAGTAACTGGAGGTGTTTGTAATTATTGTGAGGTAGGACAAAGGCCAAACGGGTAGCATTGCGGTTCTTGAAAGGGGCAGTGTATAGATCCACCCAACCGGTTTTTGACTCGGTGCTGTAGATCTGCGTAAATGCAGGGAATTTATATAAATAAAACGAAGGGTTTTTGATAAAATTAACAGAACGTTCTATCACGACTTTGATTTCATCTATGCAAACTTCTGAAAACTTACCTCCTTTCGAGTAAGTCCATCAAATGTTACAATGTATGCCGCATTTTGTATACGATTCATCCAAACAGAGAGCACATGAGCATCATCCACCCAATTAACCACTGTGACTATATAATCGGTAACTGTATTTAGAGCCGAAGGCACTGGCATTATCGTTGGCAGTTCATTGCCAGCGACAGCACGTGTTAGATTGACCATAACGAGCTGAACACCAGGATTTGAGGACCCTGCCTTAGGGTAGGCAATCACTTGATGCAGGGGATATTGATAGCGCAAATCGCCAGCATCGCCGTAGTAGGGAAAGTTTATTAGGTGTGTAGAGGAATCATCAAATCGAATGAAAGCTAGTTGAGTGCCCGAAGGGTTGAACCACGTGGCTACATTGGAACTAAAAACCTCCTCTTCGTACACCCAATCGGGTATACCATTAAGTATGGCCCCTTCTGAATCATTGGTAAGGGCAATTTCTGTGTCCAGAGCATTCTGCTTGTAATATAAATTGCGATCATAATTGATGACCAGTGCATTGCCCACAGGAGACCATTGAACCATACTTAAATACCGTTGCTCATCTTGAATATTTAATGAAGATATAGCCTTTGAGCTGATATTACAAATATCATATTCGGCAAGGAAACTGTATCTAAAATTTTTCTTATAGTTTTTGGCCAAAAGTAAAAATTGACCATCGGCAGATTTCTCATAAAGCACATATTGAGCGGCGTCTTCCAGCAAAATTTTACGCAATTTTGTCCTGACATCATACTCCATTATTGACTGCAAATCGGACCAAAATTCAAAATGCATTATTTCTTTTTCATTCTAAAAATCTCACCCCATTTTCCTTGTATATCACATTATCGCCATTACTCCAGCTTCCATTAAAGCGCTTAGCATAAAATTGGTTAGTTAGCACATCCTCCAAATCGATGGCATTATCGTTTGATCCATTGTTGTTCCCATTGTCGTCAGCATTATCGGAACCAAGCGTGAGTACCAGGGTCGTGGCTATGATAGCTACAACTAGAACAGCCGCTATAACACTTATGATAATGCGCATACGGCGCTTCTTCTCATTGGAGTGGACCAAATTCTGTTGATAAGATTGAATGCCACGAATCAGATATTATTAATATCGATAAAACACATTAAGTAAGTTTGCAGTTATCACTTTTAGTTTCGATTGAAATCGTATTATCTAATTCATTGTGATTGCATTAAACATCTAAAATCGATGACTTTTTATGGTTTATCTCATCTTAAATTATCCGTTAATAATGTTTTTTGTATGCAAAACATGTTTTGGCGTATATAGATTTGTCTGTCACATAGTGTGTTTTGTTTTCTTAATCATATCCAAAATATTGAACCAATTGAGAGATTTCACGAAAAAGGCAAATTTCATTTAGTTGCAATTCCCAACTAGTTGTGGCGTTAAAGACATAGTATAATGGTTCTTGAAATCAGACAACCTGCTCAACTTTTCGTGTAACTTAAATGCAAGGTTTGACGCAAATGTAAAGGAAATAAAAAAGCTGTGCATTGCAAGAGAGAAACGAGAAATGTCATGTGTTATGAGACACTTTTTCCCGGTCTTATTTGTTTCAGCTCAGGAGCCACAAATTAGGAAAAAATCTAGGAAAAAATATAATTATTTTCTGTCATTATTTTTATACCATGCACCCAATGCTATATTGAACTCACCAAAAAGAATTGTAAAAAACAGAAGGAAGCTTTTCCGACCGCATAAAATATATATGTATATTCTTGATCAGGATCAAAAGCCGTCCGTCCGTATAAGCACCTAGATTTCGAGGACTATAAGAGTCTTATATAAGAGCTATAGTCACAAAATAGTTTGAAGACTCCTGTACGACTTACTGTGATCAAGTTTATTTCAAATTTTTGCCACCCTCTTACGCCACCGCAAATTACATAAAACTGATCTTCTCGAAAACTAACAAAGGTAAAGTCATCAAATTTGGTACGTAGACTAACTAGTCTAAATTAAATAAAACTGATTTTCCCAAAGATCAACAACACTAGAGCCATCCAAAATTTTTTTCTTCCAAATTATGGAGACGTGGTAAAAATGTTAAATAATCAGAATTTGGGCGCATACTAAACTTAAAGGAAAGATTGAATGCCACTAATCAGATATTATTAATATCGATAAAACACATTAAGTAAGTTTGCAGTTATCACTTTTAGTTTCGATTGAAATCGTATTATCTAATTCATTGTGATTGCATTAAACATCTAAAATCTATGACTTTTTATGGTTTATCTCATCTTAAATTATCCGTTAATAATGTTTTTTGTATGCAAAACATGTTTTGGCGTATATAGATTTGTCTGTCACATAGTGTGTTTTGTTTTCTTAATCATATCCAAAATATTGAACCAATTGAGAGATTTCACGAAAAAGGCAAAGTATACAACTATCTGCGCGGGTATTAAGCGAGTATACATACCAAATTTAATATCTGTAGCTAGTTACATACATTTTGGAGATTTTAAAATATCACATTTCACCCTATGGGTGTATGGTATAAATATGTATGTATGTATGTACAGTGGTGGTCACGAACTTTGTTGTCATCTCAACTTCCCCCGTTTTTTTACAGGTACATTACTTAACACAAAAAGTTTATCTTTTCGGCTGGCCAGATACTTAGGACGTATTTTATAAAATCTTCAATATTACAGATAGAAGTATGAACTCTTTGAAGAAGTTGTACATCCAGCAAAACTAAGAAACTGCATGCCACAAATTTTCAAATGATCATCATCAATTGATTTGTTTGTTGTTTTTGAGACAATTGAAATTCTGAATTTTGTATTTTTAGTCTTCTGAGCGAAACCGTTTTGCGACACTAATTTATACTAAAGTACTCCCAATGCTTTATTATTATACCCTTGCAAAAAGGGTATATTAATTTTGGTCAGAAGTGTGCAACGCATAGAAGGAAGCATTTCCGACCATATAAAGTATATATATTCTTGATCAGCACGACGAGACGAGTTCAAATAGCCATGTCCGTCCGTCCGTCCGTCCGTCTGTCCGTCCGTCTGCATCAACGCAAACTCCTCCTAGACCGTAAGAGCTACAGAGCTGAAATTTTGCATGTAGGCTTCTATATACTGCAGGCGTTGTATATCTCGGATTCAGCCGGATCGGACAACTATATCATATAGCTCCCATACAAACCGCAAAGTCACGAACAGTGACTTTTCTCAATAACTTCGTTATTTTTTTAGCTATTGTCGTAAAATTTAATATTGGTAAGTTTATTATACTAACAAACGACTGTGCCAAATTTGATCAAGATCGGGTGACTATATCACATAGCTCCCATAGGAACGATCTTTCGAAAACAGTGACTTTTGCCAATAACTTCGTTACTTTTGACGCGATTGCTTTCAAATTAAACATTTGTTAGTTTAATATATCTGTTAATGACTGTGCCGAGTTTGATAAAGATCGGGTTACTATATCATATAGCTCCCATAGGAACGATCGGTGGAAAACAGTGACTTTGATTAATATCTTAGTTTTTTCCTATGCTAAGATTGTTAGCCGTTCTTTCGCAAACATTAGCCTTTTTAGCTTGAACATTTTTTCACTTTGATGGCTATACGTAAGGAAAGAGTTACCATAAAAGTTGCAAGGGTATACAAACTTTGACGCGGTCGAAGTTAGCCCCGACCCTCTGGTTTTTAATTTAATTCCGATAAAAAATATCAATATCTAAATTAAATATCTAATTAATCCGATCTGATTGAAATTTCGGGATCTGATGTTTTATATTCAAAATTATCATATTAGTAAATTTCATACAGATACTCCAATTTCTCCATCTATGTTTCTTCTATAACTATATGATACAGTAGTCCGATCCTAACAATTTTCATTCTTTATCTGGTCCGGGCTATAAGTAGCTCAAATATCAATTTTCATAGCTCGGGCGGGCAGACGGACGGACATGGCTATTTGAACTCTTCTCGTCATGCTGATATTTTTTTCTCCAAATCAGGAATCTACTGAGTTTCAGGCGTGCTTCAATAAATGTGTTAAAATTTAAAGTGAAATATTAAAGAAGCTAACTTCGGCTGTGCCGAAGTTTATATACCTTTGCAGTCCTTGGCAATAATATTTTTACTTTTTGAAATTTCTTTCCCTGCAACTCAATTCATCAATACACAAACAAAACATTATTACTCTTTTTACTACAATTTTTTCTTCTTCCATCGTTCCGCCGGGGACAAAATCGCCACATATTCCGAACCACTGATCGACAGAAAAAAATTCTGCCAGCGCATTTCATGCTGAGGTTAGCCGAAGGCACCCGAACGAGCTTATGTCGTCATTGTACATACATATGTATATGTACATATATATATTTCTCATTTGAAAAAAATAAATTGGAAGAAGTAAAGCATGATGATTTTTGTCTACGCCACTTCACTTCGTACGTCAGTGCATTGTTGTTATTGTTTTTTCCAACTTCTGCGCGCGTCGCTTTGTACTTTTCGTTTCTTTGTTAATTCGCGATTGAATTTCGTAGGGGCAGGAACTGTTGAATTTTTTCAAATTCAGTGTAACAGTAATAAAGTAATAAAGTGTTATTAAAATATTATGAAATTTTCATTCCCTAATCAATTTTGTTCTTTTCAGAATCCATCCAAAATTCGATTCCGGATGAGCCGACGTGCTAATAAATTGTTTGGCACAAGCCAAAGACACGTTAATTAAGCAAAACTATCAAAAACGTAAGAAAATGTAAATATAAATATGTATTTAAATTTAATTTAATATGTTAAAGAATAAAAATAAAGAAATTAAAATAAATATGCTATTAAGTAAAAACTAATGCATGTTAAAAAACCAAATCAAATCAAGTTTTTATTTATTTTTGGGAAAATGCGGGGATATTCCATTGACAATGTCGCCGCAATGTCGATTGTAAATCCGAGCTAGGGACATTGCGTCGACATGTCGCCGCTAATTCTATTGGAAAAATCAACCACTATTTTGCTCGGACATTCCGGCGAAATGTCGCCGCAAATTCCGTTGAACGCACGAGCAATGTTTTTGCTTGATTTTTCGGCGACATGTCGCCGCAAGTTCCGTTGAACATACGAGCGACTTGGTTTTTCGTCTTCAGCGGAATTTCCTGCGACATGTCGCCGAAAATTCGAGAGAATGTCCGAGGCGCTAGGACACACAATGCTAAATGTCGCCGCAAATTTGTATAGCAAGTCCCCTGAAATTCCGAGGCGACATCTGACAAATCGCCTCGGATTTTCAGAGGAATTTGTGGCGACCGGTACTGAAGGGAAAGCACGGCACGCATACACAAACAGTTCATGTAGCGTTGCGTCTGTGTGTGTATGCGTGTGCTCTGTTGATTTGATGATGACTTAGTAGGCAGCAAGCAGCGCTGCCGGCAGCGTTTGAACCGATTTATATTGACTGTAACTTGTGTTCTATTTATCCGATCAGATTCAACTTTTCGGATCTGAGGTTTTATATCCCATCCTCTCATATTTCATGGGGATACTCCAATTTTTATAAAAATGTCTCTTCTAGAGCTGTAGATATAGTGGTCCGATCCTGACAATTTTCATCTTATCTTATCTTACCCGCGTTATAAGTAGCTCAAATTATAAATTTCATCCCGATAGCTCTTAAGATGGCTGAGTAAAACGCATACGCACAGACGGACGGACAGACGGGCATGGCTATATCAACTCAGCTTCTCATGCTGATCAAGAATATATATACTTTATGTGGTCAGAAACGTCTCATTTTGTGAGTTACAAACATCTGACCAATTTTATAATAGCCTCTGCAAGGGTATAAAAACAGATAAAAGTGCGATTTTCCTAAGCCCATCCCCTGTCCACACCTTTTCGAAGCTAACGAAATTAAAGGACGTTTCCTTTTGTGCGCCAGGGCCCTTACACAAAGTTGCGCACATGCAATGACTTTTTTTTTTTTTTTTTTACCCAATGCTGGTGTCTTCCATTCACTCTCTACTAGGCTTTAAATTCAAGCATTTCAAAAAGTGCGCGAGATACATACAAACACACCAAATAAAGAGCCCAAATCACAAAGAGAGACAGCCAAAAATGAAAGTAGCTGCGGATTGGGTTGCCAACAACTGGTTTTGGCTTGGAGATAAGTCGAAGACCCCCGATTGTCACGTTATGTAAGTACTTGGTAATATATCCCATATAAATCTCATTTGAAGGTAGATCAGATACATATTGCTTTTTCGAACTTGTGCACATCGTCAGTCGTCATCGTCGAGTGCATTACAGATACCATTTCTTACATAATAATAAAGTAAGTAAGTCGTCGCATCGACTTCGGTATACCATGCATCAAGTGAATTTTATGAAATCAACGTAAAAATATCAAAAAAGCTAACTTCGGCTTTGTCGAAGTTCATATACCCTTGCAGTCGTTGGCAATAATATTTATACTTTTTGAAATTTCTTTCCCTGCAACTCAATTCATCAATACACAAACAAAATATTATTACTCTTTTTATACCCTTGTAGAGGCTATTATAAAATTGGTCAGATGTTTGTAGCGCACAGAAGGAGACGTTTCCGACCCCATAAAGTATATATATTCTTAATCAGCATGAGAAGCTATGTCGATATAGCCATGTCCGTCTGTCCGTCCGTCCGTCGGTGCGTATGCGTTTTACTCAGCCATTAGGAGCTATCGGGATGAAATTTTTTGGGAGTTTTTTATTACCCGCGTAAGACAAAGTATGAAAATCATCAGGATCGGACTACTATATCATATATATCTAGAAGAAACATATTTGCAGAAATTTACCAATTTGATAGTATTGGATATAAAACCTCAGATCCCAAAATTTTAATCTGATCGGATAAATAGAACACAAGTTACAATCAATATAAATCGGCTCAAGCGCTGCCTACGTCATCATCCAATCAACAGAGCACATGCACACACAGACACAACGCTACATGACCTGTATATGTATGCGTGCCGTGCTTTGCTAAGGGGAATAATGGAAGCAGAAGAAAAACTACTAGTAAAAAGAGAAATAATGTTTTGTTTGTATATTGATGAATTGAGTTGCAAGGACTGCAAGGGTATATAAACTTCGGCATAGCCAAAGTAAACTTCTTTGATATTTACTACAATTTCTTCTTCTTCTTCCATCATTCCCTAAGCAAAGCACGGCACGCATACACTGTTGATTTGATGATGACGTTGTAGGCAGCAAACAGCGTTGCCGGCAGCGCTTGAACCGATTCATATCGACTGTAACTTGTGTTCTATTTATCCGATCAGATTCAACTTTTGGAATCTGAGGTTTTATATCCCATCCTCTCATATTTCATGGGGATACTCCAATTTTTATAAAAATGTTTCTTCTAGAGCTGTATGATATAGTGGTCCGATCCTGACAATTTTCATACTTTATCTTACCCGGGTTATAAGTGGCTCAAATTCCAAGTTTCATCCCGATAGCTCTTAAGACGGACGGACGGACGGACGGACGGACGGACATGGCTATATCGATCCAGCTTCTCATGCTGATCAAGAATATATATACTTTATGGGGTCGGAAACGTCTCCTTCTGTGCGTTACAAACATCTGACCAATTTTATAATATCCTCTGCAAGGGTATAAAGGTTTTGTCTGTACATTGATGAACTGACGATAGAGAAAAAGAGTTTGGAACATGTAAAAATATTATGGCCAAGGACTGCAAGGGTATATAAACTTCGGCACAGTCGAAGTAAGCTTCTTTGAAATTTTATATTGGTGTTGGGAACGAGTTTCTGTTAAACCGGTTTAAAGTTTATTATACACTGGTCATGAAAACCGCACCACTTGAAAATTTCATTTTTTTTTGGAATCGTTCAGATAAAAATAAGAGAATAAGGTTTCTTTATTATTAATAAGATAATTTACTAGGAGAAAGACGTTATGGAGTAAAATATTTATTTCTATACTATTGATAGCCTTGATTTTTGCCCCAAACAAAAGAACAGCGAAATTGACAAAAATTCAATGCTTAGCGGAAAAATTGTTTTGTAGGCTCATCTTCGATGTAAGTTTTATAACTCATTTCATTTTAATACCCTTGCAGAGGGTATTATAAAATTGGTCAGATGTTTGTAACGCACAGAAGGAGACGTTTCCGACCCCGTAAAGTATATATATTCTTGATCAGCATGAGAAGCTGAGTTGATATAGCCATGTCCGTCTGTGCGTATGCGTTTTACTCAGCCATCTTAAGAGCTATCGGGTTGAAATTTTTTTCTGTGCTTTTTATTATGTGGACCAGATCAAGTATGGAAATTATCATATAGCTCTTGAGGAAACATTTTCATAAAAATTCATTAAAATTGGAGTATTCACATGAAATTTACTAATGTGATAGTATTGGATATAAAACATCAGATCCCAAAATTTCAATCCGATCGGATGCTTTGCTTAGGGAGTGATGGAAGAAGAAGAAAAAATTGTAGTAAATATCAAAGAAGCTAACATCGGCTATGCCGAAGTTTATATACCCTTGCAGTCCTAGGCAATAATAACTTTACATGTTCAGAATTTGTTTCCGGCAACTCAATTCATCAATATACAAACAAAACAATTTTACTCCTTATACTACAATTTGATCTTCTTCCCTCATTAACAAAGCAAAGCAACGCACGCATACACATACAGTTTATGTAGCGTTGCGTCTGTGTGTGTATGCATTTACTCTGTTGATGACGAAAGACGTAGTAGACAGCAAGCAGCGCTGCCGGCATAGCTGGGAGCAGAGCCGATTATTATATGGACTGTAACTTGTGTTATATTTATCCGATCACATTCAAATTTTGGGATCTGGGGTTTTATATCAAATATTATCACATATGTAAATTTCATAGCGATACTCCATTTTTTATGAAAATGTTTCTTCTAGAGCTATATGATATAGTGGTCCGATCCGGCTGAACCGAGTATATACAAGCCTACATGCAAAATTTTAACTCCGTAGCTCTAACGGTCTAGGGGGAGTTTGCGTTGATCCAGACGGACGGACGGACATGGCTATATGAACTCGTCTCGTCATGCTGATCAAGAATATATATAGCTTATATTGTCGGAAATGCTTTCTTCTATGCGTTGCACATTTCTGACCAAAATTAATATACCGTTTTTGCAAGGGTATAAAAATACTAATAGGTTGTCACGCCCCCTTTAGCCTGTATAACTGCAATTATTCTCGACGGCATCAAATCAACAAGGACCCGCAGAGTATCCTCGGTGTTAACGTTGTGCCAAACATTTTTCAAGGGCGAAATTAGCTGCAACTTATTTTGCAGTTTCTTGGCTACCACTTTTCGTTTCATTTACATAGGGTTTAAGTCGGGCGAATTTCCCGGGCAAGTTAAGTGTGAAATTCCTGTGTCCTAAAACACTTTTGTTAACTAAAATGAAGTAAGTAAGTCGTCTCGCCGACTTAGGTATACCATACACCAGTAAAGCAAATATTTCAAATTTATTAAACAAATACATTTTGACATGCTTTTTACAAGCATATCTTAGTATCTCGCTCACCCAAGCATACGAGCACCCTAGCGCCCCCACCAGACAACGGCCAACTCCGGCCTTATGGAAAAACGTTTATATGCATAACTCGAATATTTTTTGTCCGATTTTGATCAAATTTGGTATTTTGCTGGATATTAGTATCAAATTTAAGTGTCCGTCTGTGCGTATTGCGTTTTACTCAGCCATCTTAAGAGCTGTGCTTTTTATTATCTGGACCAGATCAAGTATGGAAATTATCATATAGCTCTAGAGGAAACATTTTCAAAAAAATTCATAAAAATTGGAGTATCCCCATGAAATTTACTAATGTGATAGTATTGAATATAAAACATCAGATCTTGATTCCAGATTCATACGTCTGTCCGTATGAACACCTAGATCTCGGAGACTGTAAAAGCTAGAGCCACCAAATTTGGCATGTAAACTCGTGTAGTATGTAAAGTGATCAAGTTTATTGTATGGTATATTATGGTATACCTAAGTCGGCGAGACGACTTGATTACTTTATTACAAGTTTAAAAAACTTATTTCACTTGGTGCTTGGTATACCGATGTCGGGGAGGCGAAATACTAATTTTTAGTAATTCGTTGCATTGAAATAAAAAGTTTGCCGTCATAGAAAGGAAGGATACCACAAGTGCACAGATATGGCGTTAAAGGATACTATGAGATATTTTCAATGTACAACTCTGACGACTGTTTGATACCGACGACATTTTCCCAAATAGAAGCCTTCATTAATGTAATTTACTTAAAATTTATTTTTGACATTTAAATGATAACAAAAAGCTTAGACATGTGTTGCAAAAATCGGGGCCTGGCGTTGAAATTCAAATATTTTTAAATAAACAGAGCAAGAATACAGAATACAAATATCGAAATATATTTAAAAATCCAATCAGCAACTTGGCACCAAAAACAATGATAAGTGGGCATAGGAATTCTCTAGTGGCCTCAATCCAGTAAATTCACATATACATACATATGTATGTAAATAAGTACATTGTACATTATACATATGAAATATATACATATTAACGTATGTATGTATCTAATTCATAGCACCATGCGGTCAAAGATATGTATGTTATAATTTGCAGTATTTTATGTGTGGCAAGGGTATACAATATGGACCATTAGTTTCTGGGTTGATTAAATAAGTTAAGTTTCAGTGTCATACATACATGTATGTACATACATATGTTACATATGTATGTATGTATGTACATATATCATAAATCATAAATGTGTAACAAATTGGAAATAGTTTGATTCTCTACTAGTGAATTGGCCTAATCGATTTTTGAGGCTTTGCGTCAATTGATGAATTAAGTCGTCTCGACGACTTCGGTTAAGAATGTTAAATATCAATTTTTTTAAATTGCAAGGGCGAAGGGGGCGTGACAAAAATTTGAAATAAACTTGAACACCCTAGGTATTAGAGGAGTCTACATACCAATTTTGGTGGCTCTAGCTCTTATAGTCTACTAGATCTACGTGTTCATACGGACAGACGGACGGAAGGACATGGCTAGAACGACTCGGCTGTTGATCCTGATCAAGAATATATATGCTTTATGTTGCCTTTTTGCTTTGTTTGACAGTTCAATTGAAAAATGCGTAAACAAAGTCAAGATAGGCCATTTGTAATGTGACAAGGTTTTTCGCATTGGGTATAGGACAATATTGATCATAGCTCGCAAATAACTGTTAACCGTTTCACACTGTCGCGAAATAAGTGTTCTTCACTGAGACTTTGAGCAAAAGGTCTGAGAGCAACCGATTGGATTGTTCGTAAATAAATTTTGCTCGCGCTCAGTCGAAGAGCACTTTTTTCTGTTCTCTTTTGCTCTGCTCATTCCGAGACCGTTTGCTTCTGAACGACGATTCAAAAAGTCTTTTGCGCATGTATGTGTGTATGTCAAGTTTCGTGGGTTTTATGCGTCAATTTGCTTTGTGAGTTTCGATTGAGCACAGTGATTTTAACAAAATGGGACGTGAAACTAATAAAAAAGTGCATCAATTTTTTCAATTTGATGCAGTAAGCAAAAAATCAGTGTGTAAAATATGCGACGTGAAATTAGCTGGCATTCATACTACAAATTTGAAACGCCACTTGACAACTAAACATTATGAAATATTTAGAGAGTGCGACAGTGAAGAAGACACCAAAATAAAAGTTGTGAAGAAAAAAAAAATAACATATGAAACAAGTGAAGAAACAGTTGTGAATTCACTTATTAAAATTGTGACAACTGATGGAAAGCCGTTTGTATTCTTGGACAGCGAGGGATTTAGGGAAATTGTTGATCCCATTTATAATGCCCTTGGTATGAACCCAATCACATCGAGGAACATTATGAGCTTCGTGTCCGTAAGAGAACAGGCCATCAAAGACGGCATAAGGGCTTTAGTCAATGGAAAACTGTTGTCGCTAAAAATCGACGTGGCAACTAGAATGGACAAAGCAACGTACCACTGTGCATCGAAAAGAAGACAAATAGTTGAAAAGACCGTTTGCGTTGAGTTTTTCAGTCAATCGGTCTTTTGGTGAGCCTCACTGTGTGAGCGTGAATCGTTTCACTCTTTACGCGCTGTTCACTCAAAGACCGATAAGCAAATTGCTCAACTGTTAGCGCTCAACCGAAAACCGAATCGAAAACAACCAAAGGGTCTTGCTCAGAGCGAGAGCGAGAAAGTATGATTTTTTTCGGTTGTTCTCGCGAACAGAGCGTAAGGAAATAAACGGTTAACAGTTATTTGCAAGCTATGATATTGATCCATGATCCATAGTAAAGAATAAACTGGTCACGTATACGATTTAGCCTAAAAGACCATACCTGCACGGAATCTGAACTGTGGAATTTCGGGGAGGGTCCGTAACCCCTGACTCACCCTCCTGGGTCCGATTCTGTCTTACGCTCATAATTATCTATAGCTCTGGCCTTTTTATACCATACACCCATAGGGTGAAATGGTATATTAAAGTCGCCAAAATGTATGTAACAGGCAGAAGGAAGCATCTCCGACCCCACAAAGTATATATATTCTTGATCAGGATCAACAACCGAGTCGATCTAGCCATGTCCGTCTGTCCGCCCGTCTGTCCGTCCGTCCGTCTGTCCGTATGAACACCTAGATCTCGGAGACTGTAAGAGCTAGAGCCACCAAATTTGGTATGTAGAATCGTGTAGTATGTAGAGTGATCAAGTTTATTTCAAATTTTTAAAAGCAATTTAAAAAAAGCGTTTATCTCAAAAACTATTCCAGCTATAGACACCATATTTGGTATGTATATTCGCTTAGTAAATGCACACATTTTGTATGTATAAAAATTTTGCCACGCCCTTTTCCGCCCCCGTAATTTGAAAAACTTGATTATCTCCCGTATTTTTTTACCTTATGCAATCAAATTTGACACTCTTAAATTTAATACTAATATCTAGCAAAATACTACATTTGATCAAAATCGGACAAAAAACAGTCGAGTTATGCATATAAATGTTTTTCCATAAGGCCGGAGTTGGCCGTTGGCTGGTGGGGGCGCTAGGGTGCTCGTATGATGGAGTGAGCGAGATACTAAGATATGCTTGTAAAAAGCATGTGAAAATGCATTTGTTTAATAAAGTTGAAATATTTGCTTTACTGGTGTATGGTATACCTAAGTCGGCGAGACGACTTACTTAGTTCATTTTTAAAATGGGTTTTGATAAAAAGCCCCCAAATTCGGACCCGGCAAAAAAAAAAAACACATTTTCAAAATTTGTTAAATTGATCGTACACCTTTGGACTCAAAGAAAAAGTTTTAGATCTAGTAAAACTAGGATAAACTGCATACCACAAATTTTCAATTTGGCCCCAGGGTCCATTTTGGAGCCAATTGGAAGGGAAATAGTTGGGCTGTTGAAAACACCTCTTTAAGAAAAAAACACCTTTTTTGCAGGGCAACGAAGTCTATCTATTTTTAATTCGATTTTGATGAACAATATCTCATTCGACGGGAAATTTAATGACTATAGTTCAAGTGTAGTTATACTTTAGTGTGTGTTAGTGGCGTAAAGTGACGTCAAGCAGAGAGACCAAAAAATTCTATACAGAATTAAATTTTTCAATTAGCTCCAAAATGGACCCTGGGTCCAAAATGGAAATTTGTGGTATGCAGTTTATCTTAGTTTTACTAGATCTAAAACTTGTTTTTTGAGTGCAAAGGTGTACGATCAATTTTACAAATTTTGAAAATGTGTCTTTTTTTTTTGCCGGGTCCGAATTTGGGGGCTTTTTATCAAAACCCATTTTAAAAAAACCCATTAGAGATATGCCCACGAAATTTACAGAACATCATCTCAATAGAATACCCAATTGAACGTTATAAATTAACATATCAGAACTTTTCACTAACATTAAGTAACATATCAGAACTTTTCACTAACATTAAGTAACAATCGAATGAAATCAGAATTTAAGGTAAAAAAAAAATGTATTCAAATTTTTTGCCGCCACTGTATGTATGTACAAAACATATCAAAACCCATTTAAAAAAAACCCATTAGAGGTATGCCCACGAAGTTTACAGAACATCATCTCAATAGAATAACCAATTGAACGTTATAAATTAACATATCAGAACTTTTCACTAACATTAAGTAACAATCGAATGGAATCAGAATTTAAGGTAAAAAAAAATGTATTCAAATTTTTCGCCGCCACTGTATGTAAGGTACGATGGAGAGTTACAGAGGTTTAACAGCAGCAAGCGGACAGATGATCACGAACTGCAGAGTTTAACAGCAGAACAAATTTGGCCGGAGGAGTCTTAAAAATGTTGCCACGAATTTGCTGAGTGACGCTGATGAGAGGGACGGCACTACAAACAAAGCGTTCTAGAATACCAATAGTGAGAGTGAGGCAACTATACTACACCAGATCGAAAGCAAAGAAGGCAGTTTAGAGAATGACAGACGAAGCTAGTGGCGAGTTGAAGCTGGATGAAGTTGCATCTGGAGGCGAAGTTAGTGCTTCAGGAATTTAGGGCATGGCTGAAAGTACTAAAATTCTGCAGGAACTGGTGCAGTTGCTTGCTTTGAAAGTTGGTTCAGACGAGCAGTATAGAAACAGTGGTTTGATGGCGCAAAAACTCCGGTGAAACATTGGTTTCAGAATTTTGAATTAAATGCTGAGGCATATGGCCCAAACATAAAGCAAATGAATGTACAAGCACGTGCCAACATTACCAAAACTGCAAAGTTGTTTCCGGAGGCCATACCTGCCAATATTCGGAGCTACGGATGATACTGGACAATGAATTTGGTCAACGAAGCAAATGCAGCGCCGAAATTCACGGAAAAAGATGATTGGAAAAAGCACAATCAGGAGTCATTTCAAGAGTATCTTCTTCAGATGAGAAAGCTGGCTGCGGTTGGTGACGTTGATGTGCAGTAGGTAATCCGCTATATTGTCTACTGTTTGTAGTTTAAAAGCGACTTTAGATATACTCTATGGTTGCAAGTCTTTTCAAGAGCTTTAGGAGCAGTATGCTGTGTATGAGCGCGTTGCCGAAAGATTGGCGAAACCTCTTTTGGCCAACGAGACGAATCAGAAGAGATCGCCTCATGATAAGAATGCTGCTACCAAATGCTTTCGGTGCAATGAAGAAAAAATGCGAAAAATTGTCCTCAGCTCAGCTTCAGACATTCATGTTGTTCGTAACGCTACACGTATACAGGATAGCTCTCAACGGAGTCGATGTAGAGTGCTTGGTGGATACGGGAGCCGATGTATCCCTTGTGACCAAGACGGTATTTAACAATATTCCAGGCGTCATAATGGACTTCGATGCTGAGAAGTCTGGAAAATAATAAGACACGCCCAGTTGGATGCTTTGAAGCAGATGTTATCGCCTTACTAGTGTATTGATTTTCGTAAGCTGAACCTAATGGTTTTAAAGGACTGTTTTCCTGTACTGGTGATCGATGATGTGCTGGATAAATTGCAGAACGCCAAGTTGTTTACGGTGATGGATTTGGAGAGCGGCTTCTTCCATGCTCCCATTGAAGAGGAGAGTAAAAAATACACTGCCTTTGTCACAAAAACGGGTCTGTACAAATTTAACAGAGCCCCGTTCGGATTCCGAAATTCACCAGCCGTTTTGATTCACTATATAAATCATATATTTCAAGATAAACATTGATGTTCTCGATTTATAAATGGACGACATAATTATTCACACTAATTGTAAGACTTCACAAGAGTGCTTTGACAAAATGTCACGCGTTTTGAAGAAGGCTGGATCATTTGGATTGAAGATTAAATGGCGGAAATGTCACTTTATGCAAACTAAGATATATGTACTTTTTGGGTCACAACATAGAAAATGGAATTGTATGGCCTGGACAAGATAAAACGGCGGTGGTCAGCAAGTTTCCGACGCTGAAAAACGTCAGGGCAGTGCAAGGATTTTTGGGGTAATGGATATGGAGCGGCACTCTTGCAGTGGTCAGAAGACAGACTGCATCCTGTTCACTTCTGGAACCAGAAATCGAAAATCAGAGTCAGACCGTACTTTTAGCAGTAAAGAAACTCAGGCACTACTTTCTGGGCTTGCCATTTAAGTTGGTAACTGATTGCCCTGCATTCAAACAAACGCTGAAAAAGCTGTATACTGGTGGCTTCTCTGGAGATTAAAGCACGTATAAAGGTGGACTTCTTTACAGGGAAGAAAACGGTAACGATCTCCTTGTTGTTCCGAAGCAGATGAAAAAGAAGGCGATTATCGACGCTCATAATGTTGGTCACTTCGCCGTGCAAAAAATCCTTCATGCTGTGTATCAATCTTATTCGATTCCCCATCTCGAACAAACGCTGCAGCAGATTGTGAATAAGTGTGTGAAATGTATAATTTTTAAGAAAAAACTGGGCAAGAAAGAGGGTTTCTTAAATTATGTTGACAAAGCAGACCAACCACTTCATACGTTGCATATTGACCATTTAGGCCCCATGGACGCCACTAGGAAGCAGTATAAATAAATCTTGGCAATGGTTGATGCTTTTACAATGTTTATTTGGCTGTTTCCGACCAAAACTACAAGCTGCGACGAAGCGCTAAAAAAAATTGATATATGGTCACAAATTTTCGGAAATCCTGTGCTTATAGTTTCCGACAGAGGCTCAGCATTTACGGCCAACTTGTTTGCGAGACTTAGTCGCCATACGCAGGACGCAGTTTGTCGCAGGAAAAAAACTGTCCAGCATATATTTAGGTCCTTCTGAGGTGACGCAGGTGAAGAGGAATGGTAGATACGACGTCAGGAAAGCAACTGATGTCGAAGGGCCTACAAACACTGCAACTGGTAGTGCGATTATATGAAAATGTGGCGCTATATTAAGGACAACGAAGACGATTTATCATCTGGGACAGAAAAATGATCAGGAATGGCCGAATGTAAGTTACGATGGAGAGTTACAGAGGTTTAACAGCAGCAAGCGGACAGATGATAACGAACAGCAGTGTTTAACAGCAGAACAACAGAGAGTACAGCAGAATAGCAGAGTACAGTAGAGAGACACAGTTGAATTTGGACAGTCGGCAACGAAGAAGCAGCAGTGAGAGAGAAAAGCAGTGAACCGAATCAGCAGAGTAAACGACGAGAGTAGTAGTAACTAGTTTGTAAACTTAGTTCAGTAAACCCATTCAACTCACATGTATATACATAAAGGGGATAATATTGTCAGTTAATAGTTTTATTTTGGGAATTCTCCTAGATCCCTTAATAGATGATTAATATTATTCTCCTTTATCAGAGTGTTAGATACATGTTGCAATTCTCTTTGATGCTCATTAATCCATTGTGATTATATTCTTGCTTAGAGAAGGTGGTTTCATTAATATACAATTGGCACAGGATGGCAAGTGAACCCACAGCAGTATGTACATACATACATACATATATGAGTTTGTTTTAAATTAAAAGTCAATTACAATGTATCCCAGAAACTAGAGTCAATCTGGAAAAACTAAGTTTATATTCGGTATCAGTGGCTACAAATTACACTGAACCAGAGGGACGGGGCTAACTTTGACCGCGTCAAAGTTTGTATACCCTTGCTAGTTTTTTATTACTATTTCATTACCTATATGTAGGTACCTCAGAAAATAGCGAAGTTATTGACAAAAGTCCCTTTTGTTTGGGAGCTATATGATATAGTGGTCACTAATAATAAATGTCACGACAATAGCTCAGACAATAACGAAGTTATTGAAAAAAGTCACTCTTCGTGACTTTGCCGTTTGTATGGGAGCTATATGATATAGTGGTACGATCCGGCTGAATCCGAGATATACAAACTGTGCAGTATATATAAATACAAATTTTAGTAATTGAATTACTGTAGCTTTACGGGCTATGAGAAGTTTGCTTTAATCCAGACCAAGGATGGGCACGTAGTGGTTCTTTTGGCTCCCGTGGCTCTTTACTCGAGCTCGCAACTTGTCGGCAGAGGGAGTGAGGGACAAGTAAAAAATAAGGGTTGTTTTGATGAGTGCGCGAGATCGCGACCCTTTTCCCCCACCCCGCAAAATTCGGTACTTGTCCGTCCCTCTGCCTACAAGTTCGACGACAATCGCTCGCTCGACCCAAAAAAGGTCGTTTATGACCCGTCATAAAAATCGAGACACACAAATTTTTGTGCGCGTCGAGACCGAAAAATGACCTTTTTCTCTGCCCAGCCTCTGCCGGTAACGAGCCACGGGAGCCAAAAGAGCCACTACGTGCCCATCCTTGCTTTATATGGTCGGAGATGCTTCGTTATATGTGTTGCACACTTCTGACCAAAATTAATATACCCTTTTTGCAAGGGTATAAAAATGATATGAGGCCTTTGCCACAGAAAAAAGTTTGATTTTGTTTGTCTGTATGTAATCCTATTTAATTGACAAATAATTCTCATTTCAACTCACTTGTTGCCACTTTCGGCTCCTCCTTGTCTTGCTCTGTCTCACAAAAAACTTCTCAAAAGAGCCACAAGTTAATCTCGTACTCTGATTATTGATAAATTAGCTGTGCTCAGTGTCCATTTATCCAACATTTAGCAGGGGGCAGTGAAATGTAGTTAATCAGCGACCCATTTTGAGGGCCACAAACAATATCTATATATTTACCAATCCCCCAAAACTTCGCTTGTGTTTCTCTTATGGCAAAGCACTCAATCCTTTTGTCAATTTAACTGAAGGGACCTGGGAGGCTCACCATCAAAATATTTATACCTCTTGTACCCACTTAATTGACCCTACGCTTACCTTAAATCTTGACATGCCATCGCCAAAGCTACCCGCACTGGTCAAGTCCTCATTGTCCAGGCAGCCGCCTCCCATAATAGCTTCAGGAAGTTTGGTACTGGGATGCCGCGATGATGAAGTGGCGGATGCTTTAAAGTAATAGGGTGGATGTTGATGGCGAAGAATGGCAGCGCCTTCATAGCCCAACAGCTCAATAGGATGATCACATTTACAGCGATGCGGTGGTGTGCGATGATGCTGGATATGTGGATGTGGATGCCTGCTCCTGTTGCCATTGTGTTGCAAATGTGGCGTGTTCGGGGGATGCGGAGGCGGCGGGATATCTGCGGGTGTTATATAGATTTTCCCTCCTCCCCCACTACCACTTGAGCCAACGCCTCCCTCACCTCCTGTTGAACTTCCATGTTGAGTGCTTGGCCAATGATGCAACTCATCAAATTCGCCGGATCTGTTGGCCAGTTGATGTTCCTGTTGCAATTGTCTTGGCTCTCGCAAACAGCTTTGTTGCTGCTGCTGCTGTTGCTTACGGTAACGATAATATTCATGATGTGCAGCAGCAGTGGCGGTGGCAATGGTTGGCATAGGATACTGTGTAAGTTGTGCCCGGTCCGCAAAAATTGGGTTGTGCACAGAAACAAAGACCAACGAAAACGTGCGCCTGTTAAATCTTATTGTTAAATCTTTTGAAGGTCTGGGTGTGGATGTAAGTGGAAGTCTGGGGCCCAGTGGAACTTTTAAATTAGAATGCAAGTGGAATAAAAATATCGAACGATAACAACTACAAAAAATAGCAAGCAATAACAAAACTACACTAATGTTATAATTACAATTACAAAAATAAACGCAAAAATATACACAAACAGTGTATAAACGCCATTTCTATTACTACTATTAAAGAAAAATAAAAAGCCAAAGGGCCGGGACTAACTTCTGCCATGCCAAAGTTTGCATACCCTTGCAAGATTTTGTAGCACTCTTTCCTTATGTCGAAAAAAAACGTCAAACTTCCGCGAAAGATCGGGACACAATCTTAGCCTGGAGCAATGCACAGAATATAGTATGTTATTTTATCGTGTGTTTATATGACAGCTATATAAAATAGGTGGTTATCCGATTTTGATCAAAGCATAACGTTTTTTTTGTGCGTAAGCTAACTAGATTATTACATGGTTTGGTGAAAACCACAAAAGAAGCACATAAGTTTTTCAGACCAAAATTTTTTCGATTCATCGTTCCTATATGAGCTATATAATATAGTCATCGGAACTTGGTCAAATTTGTCATTAATAGGTAGATTAAACTGGCAATCATTCACTGTTTCTTAGAATATCTTTAGAAAATAACGAACTTATTAAGAAAAGTCACTTCATGGTATAATGGTCCGATCCGGCTGAATCCAAGACTTACAATCCCTGCGTTATAATAAAGCCAACATGCGAAATTTCGCTGTCTCTTATGGTCCTTCGGATAGACGACTGACATGGCTATATCGACTCGTCTCGTCGTGCTCAACAAGAGAATATATAAGAAGTTGCTTTCTTCAACGCAATTGCACAACTCTGACCAAAATTTATATAACCTTTCTGCAAGAGTGTGAAAAGCTAACTTCGGCTATACCAATGGTTTTATTCATATATGTACATATTATATGTATGTAAATGTATTATTATGTTGGAAACTTTTTCTATGTGGCACTTGTTGATGCATTTACTCAGAACCAACAATTAATCAGTCTCTATCTTAAAATCCTTTAAAAAACATTTCTTTTTCTTCGGCTTATGCAAAGTGAATGACCTGTCTTTTGAGTTGTGTACATTTTGTATATATAGTATGTATAAAGTACTGATGTAATACATACATACATACAGTTACAGTTACTATTAAGTAGTCCACTCAAATAATGAAAAGGAGCAAAGTGCAATTGCATTTATGCAGACTTTAGATTTGTAAAGCAAGTTAGGGTGGAACAGATGGCCGTAATAATGTCTTCTTCGCTACTGTTGCAGATTAAGAATAACTACATTTGTAAATGAATGGGTATATGTACATATATAAATGTATTTTATGGGGTCGGAATCGTCTATCCTTTGTGTTTCAATATCATTAATTTTCCGCATCAAGGATATACAGAAATTGACATATCTACGTGAATGTACATACATATGTGTGCACATAATGCACAAAACGAGCGCCAAGCCCAGAAACCCAAAGAAAAGTCGGTATTCGCGCCAAATGAATTAGCTCGATTTGGTGGCGAGCTTACCGCATTTATTTAATTACACTTTCCTGGGAATCCAAATTCCGTGGCTACTCTCTGCCCCTTCTGCCTACACCTAGCCCATTTTGCCCACAGGAACAGGGAGTGAGCCTCAGGGCTTCGAATTAAATCAAAGAGTAAAACAAGTCAAGCACAACACACAAAAGGGCAAACAAATCTTTTGTTGCTATAGGAAAGCCTATTTTTTCTTTCCTTTTTACTGCTTTTTTGGGTGCAACCAAGCAAAATGAAACGACATCAGTATTGGCAGACAAAGAGAGCGAGAAAAAGCGCCCACATATACGTTCCTTACCGATTCATATCGCTAATGATGATCAAATAACGACCCCGAAACGTTGGCACAGACTGGCGGACTAGGCTTGAATGAATATAACATAAAAAACGGAAAAGCTACAAATCGTTAGCCCAGTTGGCAAAACCCCAGGAAACTGAAAACTGTGTCAAATTTGCCTCTTATCCTTCCAGTGCCGGATTAGTCATATTGCAGGATAAGCAAAAACAGTAGCATTTGTTGTTTCAGACCGCCTTAAAAAATGTTTTGATTACTGAAAGGTCGAATCATTGTTCATTCGTTTATTATTCTCATTTGAATTCTGCGAAATTCTTAACTTAAAAATTTTACCCCATTTTCAAAAGTTACTCTCTTATAAGTACTCTAAACTATTAGCCAGGCTAGTTATTTTCAAACGAGGCCAAACAAATTAATGTTTTAATCTGAGCAAATATCTCAAAAGCTAAATTTTTGTCAATTTTCATAATTTCTTAGTTTCTCAATACACAATTAATTAGTTTAAAAAATAAATGCTATGTTGCGATTAAACTTACATATAACTTTTTGAATTCCGTTAGAAATGTCGGAAGTCCAATGTGAAAAGGGGCAGATTGACCCAAAATTTTTATACCATACACCCATAGGTTGAAATGGCATATTGAAGTCGCCAAAATGTATGTAACAGGCAGAAGGAAGCTTTTCCGACCCCATAAAGTATACATATATATTCTTGATCAGCAACAACAGCCAAGTCGATCTAGCCATGTCCATCTGTCCGTATTAACATCTAGATCTCGGAGACTGTAAAAGCTAGAGCCACCAAATTTGGTATGTAGACTCATGTAGTATGTATTTTTGGCGCGCCCCTTTCCGCCCCCGCAATTTAAAAAAAGCGCTTATCTCAAAAACTATTCTAGCTAGAGACACCATATTTGGTACGTATATTTGTCTAGTAAATGCGCACATTACGTATGTGTAAAGATTTGGCCGCGCCCCTATTCGCCCCCGTAATTTGAAAAAACCCGATTATCTCCTGTATTTTTCTACCGAAATGGAGACAATCCTTTTGTGATATATGTAAAAGTAATGCTCTAATAGATGGATAAACATGAAATGAATAAATGTGTTTAGTGAATATGTTGCATTTGACTTTTAACGCCATAAGATTCGATTAATTTGCCATCATCTTTAAAATCTAAAGTGATATCTGATGTCATGTATACGGCTATAGTCTTATACATAGCTGATTCTCATTTAGAAAATTCATATCCGAGTTTTAAATTTTAATGGGTATTTATAATAAATAATGCTTTTTCATACACACATTTAAACACACGGACAGAAGTAAGTCGTCACGCCGACTTAGGTATACCATACACCAGTAAAACAAATATTTAAAATTTATAATAACAAATGCATTTACGTATTTTGAAAAAATTCTGTTCACATGCTTTTTACAAGCATATCTCAGTATCTCGGTAACCCAAGCATATGGGCTACATTAGCGTCGTTTATGGTAAAACGTTTATATGCATAACTTGGCTATTTTTTGTCAAATTTTACGGGAGATAATCGAGTTTTTCAAATTACGGGAGCGGAAAGGGGCGTGGAAAATTATTTACACATACAAGCTGTGCGCATTTATTAAGCAAATATATATACCAATAATGGTGTCTCTAGCTAGAATAGTCTTTAAGAAAAACACTTTGTTAAATTGTTAGGGCGGAAAGGGGCGTTGCAAAAATTTGAAGTAAATTTGAGATAAACACACGAGTCTATATACCAAATTTGGTGGCTGTAGCTTTCATGGTCTCCAAGATCTGCGTGTTCATACGGACAAGACTAGATCGTCTCGGCTGTAGCTGCCGATCCAGAATATATATACTTTATGGGGTCGGAAAAGCTTCCATCTGCCTGTTACATACATTTTGGCGACTTTAATATACCATTTCACCCTATGGGTGTATGGTATAAAAAAACACACACACACAGAAAACACCACATAGAGAGGAGTTAAACACCAAAATTTGGCTATAAATTTTCAAAAAAGGAAAGAAAAATGGCCTTAAATATCCTCAAAATTTATGCAAAATAAAATAAGAGTACATACATTTTAAAAACGTATGCATGTATGTATATACATATGATGTATGTACGCAGATGTACGAGATTATAGCAACTAAGTATTTTGGCAATGCAATGGATTTCATCATGATATATGCAATACAAACAATTGTCCAAACATGTGTTAGAAATCAAAATATTAATTTTAAAATCAGTTCATGCCAAACAATTAAAAATTTAAAAGCTAAAAGTGAATCGATATGCTTAAAGGAAATAAAATCATTTGTAAGGATGTGTAGGATTCGTGGAAAGTTTTTGGATTTTACCGATTTAGTAAAGGCAAGCAGCTTTTAAAACAAATAAACTCAGTAAATTCAATCGGTTCTGTTGGGTAAAAGGATGGGGATAGAGTTTAAGGTGGATGGGTTAAACTGAAATGTCAAAAGCCGAATAATATACATACCTGATCGCTTTGTGCTGTTTCAGTCACCGAAACATCGTTGCCAGACATTGTATTAATATTTAATTAACAATTTATTGTATCACTTTAAGATTTGGAAAATTATACGATTTGGATCAATTAGACTTTAATATATTATGTATTATTAATGTACAGTCTGCTCGTTTATATGTATTCTGCAATTACACATTTATTTGTTGCCACGTGGGGAATTTGAAAGCAACAGAATTGTAGATTAATTACTCACTTACATACATACATTGGCTCCATTGAGCCACCGACTAGGAATGCTGGTTCACGAACATTTAGATTCTAAATTATAGGAGCAGGGACCGTAATCATTATAAGTTATATTAAACCAGGTTATATCAAAGCCGGCGCTATCTTCGACCGCGTGTTTACTCTTGCAACTTTTTTGGTAAGTCTTTCCTTACCTATAGCCATCAAAGCCTATACTTAATTTAAGGTACTACTACCAACACGGAATTAGTAATATTAACCCCATTTGAAAGAAGGAAGTAATGCAACTCTTATAGAAGAAAGCCACATATGTACATATGTACAAATACAAACATATAATAAACTTTAAACCGGTTTAACAGAAACTCGCTCTACCAATATAAAATATCAAAGAAGCTAACTTCGGATATGCCAAAGTTAATATACCCTTGCAGTCCTTGGAAATATTTTTTACTTTTTGAAATTTCTTTCCCTGCAACTCAATTCATCAATACACAAACAAAACATTATTACTCTTTTTACTACAATTTTTCTTCTTCTTCCGTCGTTCCCTAAGCAAAGCACGGCACGTATACACAAACAGTTCATGTATCGTTAGTGATGTAAAAAAACATCGATGCATCGAACATCGATGATTTTTGGGCAGTGTTTTCCGATGTTTTTCGATGTTTTGTGACATACCGATGTTTATCGATGCATCGATTATTGACAGAACATTGGGTGTTAAATTTCACAACATTGCAGAACATATGTATGTTTCAGTGCCACACGGAAAAATTCGCGAATTTGTTTTATTTATTTACCCTGTGTTTGCAATGCCAATGTAAGTAAATTGTGGAAAATATATATATAGTTATTTGCAATTAGAAATGTATTTATTCTAGAATAACAACAAGGATAAGCTTTTGCTGGAGGCACTTTACAAAAATTGATGGAAATAGCGCAAAATGCAACATTTGCGACAAAGTTTTGAAGACTGCGGGTAACACGACCAACATGAAGGACCACCTGCGGTCCCTTCATAAAATAGATCAAAATGGTGAAGTGCCTGCAGTTCTAAACCGACTAAGCCGCATTTTATTTTTGCAAAGTATCGACAAAAATTACTTTTTTTGAAAAAAGTAATTACAATAATTAATATTGTTTGGAAGCATAAAAAAGGACTGCTAAGGAAGCATTTATTGTTATATTATTATTTTATTCATTTTGATTCTCAATGTAATGAAAAAGACTGCTAAGAAAGCATTTGTTATATTATTATTTAATCACAAGACTACGTAAAATTCGTAAATTGATATAGTTTTAAGTTCTGTTAATTATATTGTTAAGTAAACCACTCAATAAAGAAATAAACAAAAAACTTAGAAAGCATTTATTTAAAAGGCTTTTAGGAATTGAATTAACGAAAAATAACGGAATTGGTAGAAACATCGATGTTTATAGCCGATGTTTCCCACAACATCGATTTATAATTTTGCAAACATGGATGAACATCGACATCGAAATTTCGACCCAAATTTACATCACTATGTAGCGTTGCGTCTGTGTGTGTATGCGTGTGCTCTGTTGATTTGATGATGACTTAGTAGGCAGCGCTTGAGCCAATTTATATTGACTGTAACTTGTCTTCTATTTATCCGATCAGATTAAAACTTTGGGATCTGAAGTATATCCACTATCATATTAGTAAATTTCATGGGAATTATTGCGAATACATCTGGCACCCTACTTGGTCACCCGCCTATCGCACAAGACGCACTCTCGTATATGGCACCGTCTGTGCCGGTCGTGCTTCTCTCAGTTATACCACAAATAATCTATTCCAGAGCCCGGCACTCATATCCCCCGGGGGACGAACTCGTTCGGCACCTCTTATGCGTGTAAGCCGAACGGCTGCCGAAGTCCTCACACAAAAAAACACGAGAATATGAGGGTGGATTTAGTTTCCCTCAGCATTTCGACGCAAGCAGATCTATGTCGCTTTGTTGTCGCGAGCTCGTAACTTGTAGGCAGAGGGACAAGTAAAAAATAAGGGTTGTTATTGATGAATTCTCGAGATCGTGACCTTTTTCCCCCTCCCCGCAAAATTCGGGACTTGTCCGTCTCTCTGCCTACAAGTTCGACGACGATCGCTCGCTCGACCCAAAAAAGGTCGTTTTATGACCCGTCATAAAACTCGAGGCACACAAATTTTTGTGTGCGTCGACTCGCAAAAGTGACCTTTTTCTCTGCCCAGCCTCTGCCGGTAAAGAGCCGGCTCCCAAGTTAAATTTCCGTGGCCACCCTTGCTGTAAACCCATGAAGTTGAATAAATCTCAACAGGAATACTCCATTTTTCACCTATGTGTATTCTAGAACTATATGATATAGTGGTCCGACCATGATGATTTTATCTTACCCGGGTTATAAGTAGCTCAAATACCAAGTTTCATCCCGATAGCTCTTAAGATGGTTGAGTAAAACGCATACGCACCGACGAACGGACGGACAAACAGCTTCTCATGCTGATCAAAAATATCCTGATATTCTTTATGGAGTCGGAAACGTCTGCTTCTGTGCGTTACAAAAATCTGATTAATTTTATAATGCCCTCTACAAGTAAGGGTATAAAGAACAAATTATTATTTATGGTCGCTGGTTTAAAGTTTAAGCTTTCGAGTAGACATTGAGTGAAGGAAAGTTCAAATGTAAACAATATTTGTAAGCGAAGTTGGGTTTCTATTTATCTTGCACTTTGTACAATTACTAGACTATTTCGCTAAAACTTTTATTACCTTTGGAGTTCTCTTACTACAAAGCTTTCCTTCCTGAATTCTTCGTTTAGATTAGTTGCTCATCTGGTGCATGGTATAGCAAAGTCGGCGAGACGACTCACTTCTTTTCCAAAGAGAGCGAGAATATTCGATTCTGTCTCTCTTTTTTAAAAAAATGGAATTGAAAAATGATAATTGGGTTTGTTTTCCCTTTCATTTTCTCGCATCACTTCGTCGGTTGCGCTCGTTTGAGCGATTTAGACAAAATTTGTTCGCTTTTAATTTTGCGAAGTAAAAAGCACACACATACATACAGCTTATGTAGCGTTGCGTCTGTGTGTGAATGCATGTGCTTTGTTGATGACGTAGTAGGCAGCGCTTGAGCCGATTTATATTGACTGTAACTTGTGTTCTTTTTATCCGATCAGATTAAAATTTGTGGGATCTGAGTTTTTATATCCAATACTATCCTATTGGTAAATTTCATGAAGATACTCCAATTTCTGCAAAAATGTTTCTTCCAGAACTATATGATGATTCTGATCCTGATCTGATCCTGATGATTTTCATAATTTATCTCACCCGGGTAATAAAAAGCCCAAAAAAATTCATCCCGATAGCTCTTCAGATGGCTGAGTAAAACGCATACGCACCGACGGACGGACAGATGGACATGGCTACATCGCCTCAGCTTATCATGCTGATCAAGAATATATATACTTTATGGGGTCGGAAACGTCCCCTTCTGTGCGTTACAAATCTGACCAATTTTATAATACCCTATCTATGCAAGGGTATAAAAAAAATGAAGTAAGTCGACTCGCCGACTTGGGTATACCATACACCAGGTGAAACAAATATTTAAAATTTCGAAAAGCAAATGTATGTCTATTGAATTGTTTTAACATGCCTCATAACCATATGCTATCTCGCTCACTCTACAAACACATGAGCACTCTAGCGCCGCCACTAGCCAACGGCCAATTCTTACGCATATTTTGCATGTTTCTAGTCCGATTTCAACAAAATTTGGTAGTTTGGTAGAAATAGTCAAAAAAAAAAACGTCAAAAAATTGGAAGAGCCAATCGGTTTTTTCTAAATTATGGAGGCGGAAGTGGGCGTGGCAACATATTAAAATATATGTATTCTGCGCGCATACTAAGCCAATATACATACTAAATTTGGTGACTTTAGCTTTGTTAGTTTTCGAGAAAATCCGTTTTGTTTAATTTTCGGGGGCGGAAATGGGCGTGGCAAAATTTTTAAATAGTCAATATCTGCGCGTCTATTAAGCTAGCTTACATACCAAATTTAATGTCGGTAGCTTTCATAGTTTTTAAGAAAATCAGAGTTATGTAAATTCCGGGGGCGGAAGGGGGCGTGGCAAAAAGTTGGAACAATTATTTTCTGCGCGCTAACTAAAGAAGTATATAACCCAAATTTGATGTCTCTATCTGCCATACTTTTTAAGAAAAACAGTTTTATGTAAATTCCGGGGGCGGAAGGGGCGTGGCAAAAATTTGAAACAAACTCGATAAGCGTACATACTACACGAGACTGCATACCAAATTTGGTGGCTCTAGCTCTTATAGTCTCCGAGATCTAGGTGTTCATACGGACGGACGGACGGACGGACAGACGGACATGGCTAGATCGACTCGGTTTTTGATCCTGATCAAGAATATATATACTTTGTGGGGTCGGAGATGCTTCCTTCTGCCTGTTACATACATTTTGGCGACTTTAATATACCATTTCACCCTATGGGTGTATGGTATAAAAAGTTTTGCTAATCTAAAGTCTAAAAAGTTAAATTTTAAGGGGTGTACCTATTATTTTCGTCATGAGTGTATGTGTGTACGTGAAGTTTCGTTAGTTCGTTCTTTATCAAATTCGGCACAGTCATTAACAGATATATTAAACTAACAAATGTTTAATTTGAAAGTAATCGCGTCAAAAGTAACGAAGTTATTGACAAAAGTCACTGTTTTCGAAAGATCGTTCCTATGGGAGCTATATGATATAGTCACCTAATCTTGATCAAATTTGGCATAGTCGTTTATATGTGTAATAAAGTCACCAATATTATAATTTTACGACAATAGTACTTCAGTCAATGCTTTTGACTTTTTTACGTTTCTTTATTTATTTACTAGAGACCCGGCGTACTTTGTTCCGCCTTAATGACAATAAATAAGCACATTGTGTTTTTTTTTTTTTTGGAAAAAATACAAAAAAAAATTAAATAACTTTATTAATCATTCCTTATTATTTCTGTATTTAGTACATAGGTTGCTCTTCACTTAAGTACCTTGTGATACACGACATTTTTTGTTTTATTATCAGGCGCAAAACCAAACAACGCAGATGGTCTTCCGACCCGTGAACAGGCCACGTATAATTGACCATGGGAAAAACATAAATGTTCTAGATTTAAACCACAAACTTTTAAGGATTGGCCTTGTGATTTGTTGATGGTCATGGAAATTGAAGTCTTTTAAATTCAAACGGCATATCGGTTGGGATCATCGGGATCCTCGGAATGAGAACTTCCTCACATTACATTGTTCATCAATTTACTAACTACCAAACGCGTACCGTTGCACAGTTTTGGTTGGTTTATGTTTCGAAGCATGATTACTACGGAGCCAACCTTTAGGCGCAAATTATGCGGTGGTAACCTTAAATGTCGGATTAAATCCTCCGTCTTCGATACTGTCTGCCCCAAATGATGCCATTTGGAAACAACTATTGTATTTTCGAATGTTTGCAAGAAAGTGGCGTGATTCTTGTGTTTCGCCACAAAGCAATGAATACAATGGCTCATGTGGCGGAGTCAACACTGGCAATTTCACTTTACCATTAAGGCAGCATAATCCAGGCGTTTCTCCGGAAAACTGCAATCGTATCGAAACGCTGCTCGATTCAAATCAGCTAAATATCTTGTTCTGCGTCGCAAATTATCTATTTGTATTCTGTTGTTCGCCTTTTGCCTTCTGTTGTTCCCTCGACGATTCTGCATTACCAACCGAGCTCTTTTACGGGCTGCTTCACTTTGCTCTCGTGATTGAGAAGCACGAATTAATGCTCTTCTTCGTTGAATTCTAACGCGGCGCTCTTCTCGTGTGATTTCTCCTTGTTCATCGGATAATTGACTCGCGATGTTCTGTTGCCTAATTGCATTACGGCTCCGCCGGGAAAGATTAGATCTTCTAGGACGTGGCATAATGATTAGATTGCTAATGGGTTTCGTTTCATAATATGGTTTACTAAACACTGCACAAAACACGATATTCGAATTTCTATTATGTTACTACAGAAAACACAATATTCGAATTTTTCCTTCAGTTTTCACATTGTATATTACAGAGCACTACATTGAAATTAAAACAACAGTTGACTGTATTTAAATTGACTGTTAGAAAACGTTTGTACGGGAAAAGAAATTGGCTGTTTTAAGGGGTTTTCCGGCAATTATTTATTGTTTTTAAGATGTATTCTCCTATTCGGGGTGGAGACAAATACAACAAATCAAAAACCATGAAAATTGGTTCAGCAGATCTCGAGTTATAAGTGGCGTAACTAACACGACTTTCTTTTATATATATAGATTACAATGCTAGTTCTTTGTTTTTACATATATGCTTGAAGTATTTCGCAAATAATTTTACCCGTTTTGGGATAACTTTGACTGTATTTAATTAATTTTAACCCCTCAAGGACCTTTTACGTCGCATATTTGGGCCACTGCCCGGACAGCGTTGGAAATTTCCATTTTTTCATGATCGCGTTTGGCAAAAATATATGCAATCGATAGGGAATACTTCAGAGATTATGAATCCAAAAAATTTCAATCTGAAATCGGTTGAGATTCATGGGTGCTAGAGGCGCCCAAAGTCAAGACTTTTTCAGTAAATGGAAATAAATTATAATTTTTAGAAAAATCGCAATTTAAAACTAAATATTGGGCGATTTCAGCAACCGATATTGGATTTTTTATCTGAAAAGTATGTTCTTTATTAATAGCATGATTCATAAATTGAAATAATTACTAAAATCGTTATTGAACTAGATGCATTTAAACCAGAGGGCCGGGGCTAACTTCGACCGCGTCAAAGTTTGTATACCCTTGCAATTTTTTTGGTAACTCTTTCTTTACCTATAGCCATCAAAGTGGAAAAACGTTTAAAAGGCTAATGTTTCTGAAAGAACGGCCTACAATCTTAGCATAGGAAATAACGAAGATATTGATCCAAGTCACTGTTTTCCACCGATCGTTCCTATGGGAGCTATATGATATAGTAACCCGATCTTTATCAAATTCGGCACAGTCATTAACAGATATATTAAACTAACAAATGTTTAATTTGAAAGCAATCGCGTCAAAAGTATCGAAGTTATTGAAGAAAGTCACTGTTTTCGATTGATCGTTCCTATATAACATAGTCACCCGATCTTCATCAAATTCGGCATAGTCGTTTATATGTGTAATAAACTCATCATATCAAATTTCACGACAATAGCTCAGAAAATAACGAAGTTATTGAGAAAAGTGACTGTTCGTGACTTTGCGGTTTGTATGGGAGCTATATGATATGGTGGTCCAATCCGGCTGAATCCGAGATATACGCCTGCAGTATATACATGCCTACATGCAAAATTTCAGCTCTGTAGCTCTTACGGTCTAGGAGGAATTGCGTTGATCCAGACGGACGGACGGACGGACGGACATGGCTATTTGAACTCGTCTCGTCGTGCTGATCAAGAATATATATACTTTATATGGTCGGAGATGCTTCCTTCTATGCGTTGCACACTTTTGACCAAAATTAATATACCCTTTTTGCAAGGGTATAAAAATACACTAAATATTGGCGTTTTTTGAACTTTGGTGGAATACAACTAACAAGGATCAATGCCGGACTACATACACTAGGTAGGTGAAATATTTACCTATTAGCTGTATATGGTCCCAGTCTTGGGAAATTTGCGAGTTCGATGTGTAAGCTATAAAACTAAAAAATGCTCTACAGGTATAAAGAAGAAGAACGCATGCATATTTGCATGTGGCTTCTTTGTAATTAATTGATAACATTGCCCAACGCTGTTTTGTAAATACTATCTGATTATATATGTATATGCCTTTCTACAATGTTAGATTGCCAATTACCTGCTTTGGAAAAACTGTCAAGGCAGGTAAATGATATTTAAGTTGATGAAAAATTTTGCTAGTTGCAGGTTGGTCATTTTCATTTCCGTTCACCTAATTGGATTTAAATATTTTGTTTTTTACCTAATTAATACAAATTAATATAAGCCAAGAGTGGAAAAACATTTACAGTTAAGTTTGATTTTTTCCTGACAATGATTGATGGAAAAGTCTTAAACGAAATTACAAAGACGACTATTCAACGAGTTAGGAGAACTGCTATGAATATGAAATTTCTCTGTTGCATTGCAGAATAAAGTATATGGATTTTATTCTGAAGCTAGCTTACACACTTCCTTGGAAAGTGAAAAGAAAAACAAAAACGTATAATACACCTCGTGAGGATATACAGAGTATGAAGGAGATTATACAAGCTTAAATCTCTCGTAAGCTAGGACTGAAAGTTGACTGCCCAAAGCACGGATTCGGAAATACGAATGATGGAACTACTTCAAGGAGATTTTTTGAAAATTATATCTTTAATATATTAGTGTTTACCACTTGGAGAGCTATCCGAAGATGCACAGGAGTGTAAAAACAAGGACTACAAAAGGTTTAGATACACTAATAAATTCAAAACTTCTCGCGTTTGACAAAATGGGGAACTTTTGGATTTGGAACATAGCAACTTTGTTTCCGAAATGTTGAGTTTATTAGATATTGATGTAAATATTGATAATTATTTGGCGGGCCATCAATAGCAAATTGTCGAAATTAACCTAAAATAAAAATGAAGTATGTAAGCCGTCTCGCCGACTTGGGTATACCATACACCAGGTGAAACAAATATTTAAAATTTCGAAAACCAAATGTATGTCTATTAAATTGTTTTAACATGCCTCATGACATATGCTATCTCGCTCACTCTACAAACACACGAGCACTCTAGCGCCGCCACTAGCCAACGGCCAATTCTGCCCTTATGGATCGCGTAGTAAAATTCGTTCATACGCATATTTTGCATGTTTCTAGTCCGATAGAAATAGAAATGATAGAAATGTATAAGATTTATTAGTCTGCCAAATTTGATCGCGATGGTCAAAAAATTGCAAGAGCCAATCGGTTTTTTCTAAATTATGGAGGCGGAAGTGGGCGTGGCAACATATTAAAATATATAAAATCTGAGTGTATACTAAGCCAGTATACATGGGGGGTTGGAAAAATTATTTTCTGCGCGATAACTAAACTAGTATATAAACCAAATTTGATGTCTCTATCTGCCATACTTTTTAAGAAAAACAGTTTTATGTAAATTCCGGGGGCGGAAGGGGGCGTGGCTAAAATTTGAAACAAACTCGATAAGCGTACATACTACACGAGACTGCATACCAAATTTGGTGGCTCTAGCTCTTATAGTCTCCGAGATCTAGGTGTTCATACGGACGGACGGACGGACGGACAGACGGACATGGCTAGATCGACTCGGTTTTTGATCCTGATCAAGAATATATATACTTTGTGGGGTCGGAGATGCTTCCTTCTGCCTGTTACATACATTTTGGCGACTTTAATATACCATTTCACCCTATGGGTGTATGGTATAAAAAGTTTTGCTAATCTAAAGTCTAAAAAGTTAAATTTTAAGGGGTGTACCTATTATTTTCGTCATGAGTGTATGTGTGTACGTGAAGTTTCGTTAGTTCGTTCTTTATCAAATTCGGCACAGTCATTAACAGATATATTAAACTAACAAATGTTTAATTTGAAAGTAATCGCGTCAAAAGTAACGAAGTTATTGACAAAAGTCACTGTTTTCGAAAGATCGTTCCTATGGGAGCTATATGATATAGTCACCTAATCTTGATCAAATTTGGCATAGTCGTTTATATGTGTAATAAAGTCACCAATATTATAATTTCACGACAATAGTACTTCAGTCAATGCTTTTGACTTTTTTACGTTTCTTTATTTATTTACTAGAGACCCGGCGTACTTTGTTCCGCCTTAATGACAATAAATAAGCAGATTGTGTTTTTTTTTTTTGGAAAAAATACAAAAAAAAATTAAATAACTTCATTAATCATTCCTTATTATTTCTGTATTTAGTACATAGGTTGCTCTTCACTTAAGTACCTTGTGATACACGACATTTTTTGTTTTATTATCAGGCGCAAAACCAAACAACGCAGATGGTCTTCCGACCCGTGAATAGGCCACGTATAATTGACCATGGGAAAAACATAAATGTTCTAGATTTAAACCACAAACTTTTAAGGATTGGCCTTGTGATTTGTTGATGGTCATGGAAATTGAAGTCTTTTAAATTCAAACGGCATATCGGTTGGGATCATCGGGATCCTCGGAATGAGAACTTCCTCACATTACATTGTTCATCAATTTACTAACTACCAAACGCGTACCGTTGCACAGTTTTGGTTGGTTTATGTTTCGAAGCATGATTACTACGGAGCCAACCCTTAGGCGCAAATTATGCGGTGGTAACCTTAAATGTCGGATTAAATCCTCCGTCTTCGATACTGTCTGCCCCAAATGATGCCATTTGGAAACAACTATTGTATTTTCGAATATTTGCAAGAAAGTGGCGTGATTCTTGTGTTTCGCCACAAAGCAATGAATACAATGGCTCATGTGGCGGAGTCAACACTGGCAATTTCACTTTACCATTAAGGCAGCATAATCCAGGCGTTTCTCCGGAAAACTGCAATCGTATCGAAACGCTGCTCGATTCAAATCAGCTAAATATCTTGTTCTGCGTCGCAAATTATCTATTTGTTGCCTTCTGTTGTTCGCTCGACGATTCTGCATTACCAACCGAGCTCTTTTACGGGCTGCTTCACTTTGCTCTCGTGATTGAGAAGCACGAATTAATGCTCTTCTTCGTTGAATTCTAACGCGGCGCTCTTCTCGTGTGATTTCTCCTTGTTCATCGGATAATTGACTCGCGATGTTCTGTTGCCTAATTGCATTACGGCTCCGCCGGGAAAGATTAGATCTTCTAGGACGTGGCATAATGATTAGATTGCTAATGGGTTTCGTTTCATAATATGGGTTACTAAACACTGCACAAAACACGATATTCGAATTTCTATTATGTTACTACAGAAAACACAATATTCGAATTTTTCCTTCAGTTTTCACATTGTATATTACAGAGCACTACATTGAAATTAAAACAACAGTTGACTGTATTTAAATTGACTGTTAGAAAACGTTTGTACGGGAAAAGAAATTGGCTGTTTTAAGGGGTTTTCCGGCAATTATTTATTGTTTTTAAGATGTATTCTCCTATTCGGGGTGGAGACAAATACAACAAATCAAAAACCATGAAAATTGGTTCAGCAGATCTCGAGTTATAAGTGGCGTAACTAACACGACTTTCTTTTATATATATAGATTACAATGCTAGTTCTTTGTTTTTACATATATGCTTGAAGTATTTCGCAAATAATTTTACCCGTTTTGGGATAACTTTGACTGTATTTAATTAATTTTAACCCCTCAAGGACCTTTTACGTCGCATATTTGGGCCACTGCCCGGACAGCGTTGGAAATTTCCATTTTTTCATGATCGCGTTTGGCAAAAATATATGCAATCGATAGGGAATACTTCAGAGATTATGAATCCAAAAAATTTCAATCTGAAATCGGTTGAGATTCATGGGTGCTAGAGGCGCCCAAAGTCAAGACTTTTTCAGTAAATGGAAATAAATTATAATTTTTAGAAAAATCGCAATTTAAAACTAAATATTGGGCGATTTCAGCAACCGATATTGGATTTTTTATCTGAAAAGTATGTTCTTTATTAATAGCATGATTCATAAATTGAAATAATTACTAAAATCGTTATTGAACTAGATGCATTTAAACCAGAGGGCCGGGGCTAACTTCGACCGCGTCAAAGTTTGTACCCCTTGCAATTTTTTTGGTAACTCTTTCTTTACCTATAGCCATCAAAGTGGAAAAACGTTTAAAAGGCTAATGTTTCTGAAAGAACGGCCTACAATCTTAGCATAGGAAATAACGAAGATATTGATCCAAGTCACTGTTTTCCACCGATCGTTCCTATGGGAGCTATATGATATAGTAACCCGATCTTTATCAAATTCGGCACAGTCATTAACAGATATATTAAACTAACAAATGTTTAATTTGAAAGCAATCGCGTCAAAAGTAACGAAGTTATTGACAAAAGTCACTGTTTTCGAAATATCGTTCCTATGGGAGCTATATGATATAGTCACCCGATCTTGATCAAATTTGGCATAGTCGTTTATATGTGTAATTAACTTACCAATATTAAATTTCATGACAATAGCTCAGGAAATAACGAAGTTATTAAGAAAAGTCACTGTTCGTGACTTTGTCATTTGTATGGGAGCTATATGATATAGTGATCCGATCCGGCTGAATCCGAAATATACAACGCCTGCAGTATATACAAGCCTACATGCAAAATTTCAGCTCTGTAGCTCTTACGGTCTAGGAGGAATTGCGTTGATCCAGACGGACGGACGGACGGACGGACATGGCTATTTGAACTCGTCTCGTCGTGCTGATCAAGAATATATATACTTTATATGGTCGGAGATGCTTCCTTCTATGCGTTGCACACTTTTGACCAAAATTAATATACCCTTTTTGCAAGGGTATAAAAATACACTAAATATTGGCGTTTTTTGAACTTTGGTGGAATACAACTAACAAGGATCAATGCCGGACTACATACACTAGGTAGGTGAAATATTTACCTATTAGCTGTATATGGTCCCAGTCTTGGGAAATTTGCGAGTTCGATGTGTAAGCTATAAAACTAAAAAATGCTCTACAGGTATAAAGAAGAAGAACGCATGCATATTTGCATGTGGCTTCTTTGTAATTAATTGATAACATTGCCCAACGCTGTTTTGTAAATACTATCTGATTATATATGTATATGCCTTTCTACAATGTTAGATTGCCAATTACCTGCTTTGGAAAAACTGTCAAGGCAGGTAAATGATATTTAAGTTGATGAAAAATTTTGCTAGTTGCAGGTTGGTCATTATACCATACACCCATAGGGTGAAATGGTATATTAAAGTCGCCAAAATGTATGTAACAGGCAGAAGAAAGCATCTCCGACCCCACAAAGTATATATATTCTTGATCAGGATCAAAAACCGAGTCGATCTAGCCATGTCCGTCTGTCCGTCCGTCCGTCCGTCCGTCCGTCCGTCCGTCCGTCCGTCCGTATGAACACCTAGATCTCGGAGACTATAAGAGCTAGAGCCACCAAATTTGGTATGCAGTCTCGTGTAGTATGTACGCTTATCGAGTTTGTTTCAAATTTTTGCCACGCCCCCTTCCGCCCCCAGAATTTACATAAAACTGTTTTTCTTAAAATGTATAGCAGATAGAAACATCAAATTTGGTTTATATACTCGTTTAGTTAGCGCGCAGAAAATAATTGTTCCAACTTTTTGCCACGCCCCCTTCCCCCCCCCGGAATTTGCATAACTCTGATTTTCTTAGAAACTATGAAAGCTACCGACATTAAATTTAGTATGTAAGTTAGCCTAATAGACGCGCAGATATTGACTATTAAAAAATTTTGCCACGCCCATTTCCGCCCCCGAAAATTAAACAAAACTGATTTTCTCGAAAACTAACAAAGCTAAACTCACCAAATTTAGTATGTATATTGGCTTAGTATGCGCGCAGAATACATATATTTTAATATGTTGCCACGCCCACTTCCGCCTCCATAATTTAGAAAAAACCGATTGGCTCTTGCAATTTAGTGACCATCGCGATCAAATTTGGCAGACTAATAAATCTTATCTATTTCTATCAAACTACCAAATTTGATTGAAATCGGACTAGAAACATACAAAATATACGTATGAACGTATTTTGCTACGCGATCCATAAGGGCAGAAATGGCCGTTGGCTAGTGGCGGCGCTAGAGTGCTTGTGCGTTTGTAGAGTGAGCGAGATAGCAAATGGTATGAGCATGTTAAAACAATTTAGTAGACGTACATTTGGTTTTCGAAATTTTAAATATTTGTTTCACCTGGTGTATGGTATACCCAAGTCGGCGAGACGACTTACTTACTTCATTTTCATTTCCGTTCACCTAATTGGATTTAAATATTTTGTTTTTTACCTAATTAATACAAATTAATATAAGCCAAGAGTGGAAAAACATTTACAGTTAAGTTTGATTTTTTCCTGACAATGATTGATGGAAAAGTCTTAAACGAAATTACAAAGACGACTATTCAACGAGTTAGGAGAACTGCTATGAATATGAAATTTCTCTGTTGCATTGCAGAATAAAGTATATGGATTTTATTCTGAAGCTAGCTTACACACTTCCTTGGAAAGTGAAAAGAAAAACAAAAACGTATAATACACCTCGTGAGGATATACAGAGTATGAAGGAGATTATACAAGCTTAAATCTCTCGTAAGCTAGGACTGAAAGTTGACTGCCCAAAGCACGGATTCGGAAATACGAATGATGGAACTACTTCAAGGAGATTTTTTGAAAATTATATCTTTAATATATTAGTGTTTACCACTTGGAGAGCTATCCGAAGATGCACAGGAGTGTAAAAACAAGGACTACAAAAGGTTTAGATACACTAATACATTCAAAACTTCTCGCGTTTGACAAAATGGGGAACTTTTGGATTTGGAACATAGCAACTTGTTTCCGAAATGTTGAGTTTATTAGATATTGATGTAAATATTGATAATTATTTGGTGGGCCATCAATAGCAAATTGTCGAAATTAACCTAAAATAAAAATGAAGTATGTAAGCCGTCTCGCCGACTTGGGTATACCATACACCAGGTGAAACAAATATTTAAAATTTCGAAAACCAAATGTATGTCTATTAAATTGTTTTAACATGCCTCATGACATATGCTATCTCGCTCACTCTACAAACACACGAGCACTCTAGCGCCGCCACTAGCCAACGGCCAATTCTGCCCTTATGGATCGCGTAGTAAAATTCGTTCATACGCATATTTTGCATGTTTCTAGTCCGATAGAAATAGA
Organism: Drosophila willistoni; assembly: GCF_018902025.1. NCBI lineage: Eukaryota > Metazoa > Arthropoda > Insecta > Diptera > Drosophilidae > Drosophila > Drosophila willistoni. The sequence goes on from NW_025814055.1 coordinate 2,405,738, forward strand.
AATGATAGAAATAGATAAGATTTATTAGTCTGCCAAATTTGATCGCGATGGTCAAAAAATTGCAAGAGCCAATCGGTTTTTTCTAAATTATGGAGGCGGAAGTGGGCGTGGCAACATATTGAAATATATAAAATCTGAGTGTATACTAAGCCAGTATACATGGGGGGTTGGAAAAATTATTTTCTGCGCGATAACTAAACTAGTATATAAACCAAATTTGATGTCTCTATCTGTTATACTTTTTAAGACAAACAGTTTTATGTAAATTCTGGGGGCTTAATAGGGCGTGGCCAAAATTCCAATTAACTCTATATATTTATATACTACACGAGTCTACATACCATGGTGGCTCTAGCTCTTATAGTCTCCGAGATCTACGTGTTCATACAGACAGACGGACGGACGGATAGACGGACATGGCTAGATCGACTCGGTTGTTGATCCTGATCAAGAATATATATACTTTGTGGGGTCGGAGAAGCTTCCTTCTGCCTGTTACATACATTTTGGCGACTTTAATATACCATTTCACCCTATGGGTGTATGGTATAAAAATGACCAAAAAATTTTAAAAAATGTTACATGGTCGTTTAAAACAATCAAAAATTCTGTTTCTGATTAAAAAAAACACGGTTTCATTTTCAAAGGAAAAACATGTTTGGAAATATTTTCTGACTTTGACCTTGAAGCTGTTTTCAGCACCATGCAATAGGGAACTGATGGGCTTAACTTTAATTTTCACCTTTGAAAGGAAGAACACTTCCTATTCCAGCATTCACTTAATAGGAAATATATGATTGACAGTGTTTAGTTTTTATACCATACACCCATAGGGTGAAATGGTATATTAAAGTCGCCAAAATGTATGTAACAGGCAGAAGGAAGCATCTCCGACCCCACAAAGTATATATATTCTTGATCAGCATCAACAACCCAGTCGATCTAGCCATGTCCGTCTGTCCGTCCGTCCGTCCGTCCGTCCGTCTGTCCGTATGAACACCTAGATCTCGGAGACTGTAAGAGCTAGAGCCACCAAATTTGGTATGTAGACTCGTGTAGTATGTAGAGTGATCAAGTTTATTTCAAATTTTTGCCACGCCCCTTTCCGCCCCCGCAATTTAAAAAAAGCGTTTATCTCAAAAACTATTCCAGCTAGAGACAACCTATTTGGTATGTATATTCGCTTAGTAAATGCACACATTTTGTATGTATACAAATTTTGCCACGCCCTTTTCCGCCCCCGTAATATGAAAAACTTGTTTATCTCCCGGAATTTGTTACCTTATGCAATCAAATTTGGCACACTTAAATTTAATACTAATATCTAGCAAAATACCAAATTTGATCAAAATCGGACAAAAAACAGTCGAGTTATGCATATAAACATTTTTCCATAAGGCCGGAGTTGGCCGTTGGCTGGTGGGGGCGCTATTGTGCTCGTATGACTGAGTGAGCGAGAAACTAAGATATGCTTGTAAGAAGCATGTGAAAATGCATTTGGTTAATACAGTTGAAATATTTGCTTTACTGGTGTATGGTATACCTAAGTCGGCAAGACGACTTACTTACTTCATTTTTCTTTTTGGTACAAAGTCCTTAATTTGTAGAATAAGAAATCGTGTCCCTATTTAATTGCATGGCAGTGGATGTATGTATGGGTATGATGTTAGGCTATAAATTTTGGAAAATGTAATGCTTTACTTCGGGTTTGGCTTTGTGAAAATTTATATGCCATTCTGCCTTGTCCAAGCCGACTCTTTCCCCAATCTCTTTGTTATGCAAGTTATGAAAGTCCAATTCCCAACAATGGGGGCGGTTGGGAGTAAGGACGAACACGCCCCCGGCATTTCTTTTAAAGTAGAATGCGAAAGCAATTGGTCCATACTAGATAGGGGCAATAAGGGAGGTGGAAATCTGTGGGAAATACAGCAGCTGTGGCATATGTCAGTGCATTTTTCAGGCGACACCAAGGCAGCAGTCAGCCAACATATTAGCTGCCACAACATATATGGATGAGCTTGTGCCAGTATGTGTGCTATAGGCCATGTGTTTGGGTGATGCATCTCCTGTTGATAACTTGGACTAAATCTGGCCCATGTTATGGTGGTTAGAACTGGTATATAAAGTGCTTGTGTGGTATGCCACAAATTCATTATTATTTTCTCATCTTCCACTTGCGCATGTGGAGCGTCTGATGTTTAGGACTTTTTGGTAGGGTGAAATTTAAAGAATAAATAGAGAGGAATAAACAGACATTTTTATACCATGCACCCATAGAGTGAAAAGGTATATTGAAGTCGCCAAAATGTATGTAACAGGCAGAAGGAAGCATTTCCGACCCCATAAAGTAAATATGTACATCTATTCTTGATCAGCATCAACAGCCGAGTCGATCCACCCATGTCCGTCTGTCTGTACGTATGAACACGCAGATCTCGGAGACTATGAAAGCTACTTCGGGGTCCATCCCAAACCATAAATATTGAATCTTGCACAATGGGCAATGCGCCCTTCGTCGCAATTCACGACATATGTATGTATGTATCTACATATGTACATTCTTCATCCTTATTCTTGCCATTGAGCTATGTAGTGTGACGGCTGTCTGATCTACTTAGCCTTTCTGACATTATATTAACTAAATTAATTAATCCACCATATGGCTTTCTAGTTGCAAATACAATAGACTTGACAGTAACATCTTTTGGCGGTATATATATATTATAGCTGACAAGGACTCTTTGTGTTACTTAATGACCATCTGAGCAGAGAAGGTAAATACAATTTTTTTATCAACATCTTCAAAGCACCTAGTACAAATCTGGATTGGCTAGAAAAAAACAGCATATATCTATGAATATATATATAGCGAGTTAATAAAAGAAATGAAACGAGTCCAGAGAAGACGAGATGAGTCAGATTGGAGATACAACAAATTTCTGAAAATCCATCAATTTGGCAGCCTTATTGAAAACTTATTTGTTTTATTATACCATACACCCATAGGGTGAAATGGTATATTAAAGTCGCCAAAATGTATGTAACAGGCAGAAGGAAGCATCTCCGACCCCACAAAGTATATATATTCTTGATCAGGATCAACAACCGAGTCGATCTAGCCATGTCCGTCTGTCTGTCCGTCCTTCCGTCCGTCCGTCCGTCCGTCCGTCTGTCCGTATGAACACCTAGATCTCGGAGACTGTAAGAGCTAGAGCCACCAAATTTGGTATGTAGACTCGTGTAGTATGTAGAGTGATCAAGTTTATTTCAAATTTTTGCCACGCCCCTTTCCGCCTCCGCAATTTAAAAAAAGCGTTTATCTCAAAAACTATTCCAGCTAGAGACACCATATTTGGTATGTATATTCGCTTAGTAAATGCACACATTTTGTATATATAAAAATTTTGACACGCCCTTTTCCGCCCCCGTAATTTGAAAAACTTAATTATCTCCCGTATTTCTTTACCTTATGCAACCAAATTTAATACTAATATCTAGCCAAATACCAAATTTGATCAAAATCGGACAAAAAACAGTCGAGTTATGCATATAAACGTTTTTCCATAAGATCGGAGTTGGCCGTTGGCTGGTGGGGGCGCTAGGGTGCTCGTATGATTGAGTGAGCGAGATACTAAGATATGCTTGTAAGAAGCATTTGAAAATGCATTTGTTTAATAAAGTTGAAATATTTGCTTTACTGGTGTATGGTATACCTTAGTCGGCGAGACGACTTACTTACTTCATTTTTGTTGTTTTGTCTTGTTTCATTTTTTGTTTTCCCTCTAGACATCAGCTCTACTTTAGTATGCGGGAGACAAATGACAAATGCAGACGTTTGCATTTTTATTAAAACGAAAAATTCCACCAGACGCAGCTAGCTGATACAAATTTTGATGTCTTATTGCTCATTATAGTAAGAACCGTCCCCTTCCTCTCAAAAACAAAAAAATGAAGTAAGTAAGTCGTCTCGCCGACTTGGGTATACCATACACCAGGTGAAACAAATATTTAAAATTTCGAAAACCAAATGTATGTCTATTAAATTGTTTTAACATGCCTCATGACATATGCTATCTCGCTCACTCTACAAACACACGAGCACTCTAGCGCCGCCACTAGCCAACGGCCAATTCTGCCCTTATGGATCGCGTAGTAAAATTCGTTCATACGCATATTTTGCATGTTTCTAGTCCGATAGAAATAGAAATGATAGAGATAGATAATAGATTTATTAGTCTGCCAAATTTGATCGCGATGGTCAAAAAATTGCAAGAGCCAATCGGTTTTTTCTAAATTATGGAGGCGGAAGTGGGCGTGGCAACATTTTAAAATATATAAAATCTGCGCGCATACTAAGCCAGTATACATACTAAATTTGGTGACTTTAGCTTTGTTAGTTTTCGAGAAAATCAGTTTTGTTTAATTTGCTGGGGCGGAAATAGGTGTGGCAAATTTTTTAAATAGTCAATGTCTGCGCGTCTATTAGGCTAGCTTACATACCAAATTTAATGTCGGTAGCTTACATAGTTTTTAAGAAAATCAGTTTTATGTGAATTGCGGGGGCGGAAGGAGGCGTGGCAAAAAGTTGGAACAACTATTTTCTGCGCGCTAACTAAACGAGTATATAAACCAAGTTTGATGTGTGTATCTGTTATACTGTTTAAGAAAAACAGTTTTATGTAAATTCTGGTGGCGTAAGGGGGCGTGGCAAAAATTTGAAACAAACTCGATAACTGTACATACTACACGAGTCTACACACCAAATTTGGTGGCTCTAGCTCTTATAGTCTTCGAGATCTAGGTGTTCATACGGACGGACGGACGGACAGACAGACGGACATGACTAGATCGACTCGGTTGTTGATCCTGATCAAGAATATATATACTTTGTGGGGTCGGAGATGCTTCCTTCTGCCTGTTACATACATTTTAGCGACTTTAATATACCATTTCACCCTATGGGTGTATGGTATAAAAATGAAGTAAGTAAGTCGTCTCGCCGACTTAGGTATACCATACACCAGTAAAGCAATTATTTCAACTTTATTAAACAAATGCATTTTCACATGCTTCTTACAAGCATATCTTAGTATCTCGCTCACTCAATCATACAAGCACCCTAGCGCCCCCACCAGCCAACGGCCAACTCCGGCCTTATGGAAAAACGTTTATATGCATAACTCGACTGTTTTTTGTCCGATTTTGATCAAATTTGGTATTTTGCTAGATATTAGTATTAAATTTGATAAATTTGATTGCATAAGGTAAAAAAATACGGAAGATAATCAAGTTTTTCAAATTACGGGGGCGGAAAAGGGCGTGGCAAGATTTGTATACATACAAAATGTGTGCATTTACTAAGCGAATATACATACCAAATATGGTGTCTCTAGCTGGAATAGTTTTTGAGATAAACGCTTTTTTTAAATTGCGGGGGCGGAAAGGGGGGTGGCAAAAATTTGAAATAAACTTGATCACTCTACATACTACACGAGTCTACAAACCAAATTTGGTGGCTCTAGCTCTTACAGTCTCCGAGATCTAGGTGTTCATACGGACAGACGGACAGACGGACGGACGGACGGACAGACGGACAGACGGACGGACAGACGGACATGGCTAGATCGACTCGGTTGTTGATCCTGATCAAGAATATATATACGTTGTGGGGTCGGAGATGCTTCCTTCTGCCTGCTACATACATTTTGGCGACTTTGATATACCATTTCACCCTATGTGTGTATGGTATAAAAATAAATAAAATAAAAAAATAAAACATTGGGAAGGGGCTAACTTTGGCCATTCCCAAGTTTTTATAACTTGTTGTTTAAATAGTCTTTTCTTACCTATTTTATCCGCAAAGCCCGCGAAAGAACGGCATATTTTATTGTATATTTATAATTTTGCATCTAAAAACTTTTCTTACTTGTTATGCAATTATAACCAAACTAGGTAATTAACTTGTTCACATATTAATCTATAAGTCTGGTCATTTTGATTTGTATTGGAAAACAAGATGTTAAACAAACTTATGATAATAGCATTGTATAGGTTAACTCATATTACTTTGATATGCTTACGATATGGTGAAATGTGAGCACAAGCCATTTAACACGTTGCTATGTGGGAACATGCCAAAAGCATGTTTGGGCAGTTGGGATCAGTTATAGTATCAGTGGCGTAGTAGCGGAGGATTTTGGGGATAAGCCCAAAATGAACCTGAACTTATTAACTTATATGCGCTGCATTGCCTTAGCTTAAATTTGAGTTTAGACTTTTTATACCCTTGCAAAAAGGGTATATTAATTTTGGTCAGAAGTGTGCAACGCATAGAAGGAAGCATTTCCGACCATATAAAGTATACATATTCTTGATCAGCATGACGAGACGAGTTCAAATAGCCATGTCCGTCCGTCCGCCCGTCTGTCCGCCTGTACGACCGTCTGGATCAAAGCAAACTCCTCCTAGACCGTTAGAGCTACAGAGTTGAAATTTTGCATTTAGGCTTGTATATACTGCAGGGGTTGTATACCTCGGATTCAGCCACTATATCATATAGCTCCCATACAAACGCCAAAGCCACTAACAGTGACTTTTCTCAATAACTTCGTTATTTTCAGAGCTACTTAATATTAGAGAGTTTATTACGCCTATAAACGTCTGTGCCAAATTTGATGAACATCGGGTGACTATATCATATAGCTCCCATAGGAACGATCTTTCGAAAACAGTGACTTTTGTCAATAACTTCGTTACTTTTAAAGCTTTTTTAAACTTTTAAAAATTTTTATATCGCAGTTTAGCATAACTATTAATGACTGTGCCAAGCTTGATTAAGATCGGGTAACTATATCATATAGCTTCCATAGGAACAATCGGTGGTGAACAGTGACTTTGATCAATATCTTTGTTATTTCCTAAGCCGTTCTTTTGCAAACATTAGACCTTTTACACAAAAAACTTGCAATGGTATACAAACTTTGACGCGGTCAAAGTTAGCGCCGTCCCTCTGGTTATTAAATTAGATACCTTTTGCTGGGACATTCTCTGAGGAAATCGGTTTTATTCAAACTATGCTGTATAAAGACGAAGTGTGTCTAAAGCACAGATAAAAATATTTGAATTTAATGGGAAATATTGCACATATGTAGTTTAATGAAATAAGTATGAAAAATATGTACATTATCCTTTGAAACATATAACTCATTTTAATTTAGCGTGCAAATTTAAACTGGGCCTTTACCTATACAATGGAGGAATTTATGGTCTCGGCAATTTTTTCTCAATAGTTGCTGTTGGTGAGGATTCGGGGGAAACACTTTTGCTGGGTCCAACTGATTTTCCATTTTCTTTAAGCTCCCGAGTAGGGTTAGCCTTAGGTGTGGCTACTGGTGTAGGCTTGGCGGTGGCGGTGGTGGTGTTGGTGTTTATATTGGTATTATCCGGTTTGCCGCAGTACTTCTCCACAGTGCTTTCTACCTTCTCACTATTGCTACCAACAAATTGTGCTAGCTTTACTTTGTTCTTGATAATCAGGAATGTGGGCATGCTGGTGACTTCGTATTCTATAGCTATATCCTCATGATCGTCGACATCGATTTTAAGTATGAGCAAGCGGTCGGCATACTCCTCCGCCAGTTGCTCTAATCGCGGCCCAATTATCGCGCATGGGCCACACCACGTGGCATAGAATTCGACCAGGACATGCCTGTTACCCGCTTCGTCGATAATTTTATCGAAAGTTTCTTTCGACTCTATAACTATTACTTTTTTTCCTTGCTCACGTGCCATCATAATGAGAATCAGCGTATTAAATACCTGGCCCAAATTTAAATAAAATTTTATTTTTAGAAAATTTTGCCAAACTTCGGATGAGTATTGACATTAAACTTTATGAAATTATGATACACATTTTCAAAATTTATTCAGAGAAATCACCCAAATAACGAAGGTATTACTGACTTTACTACTGGATAATTTAAAGACTGTCGGTATATTTAGTAAATACGAGAGGGTAGTCCTTTCACTTAAATGGCCTTAAGGTGAACAATTAGAGAACCGTAAAAGCCCGACCGCATTGGGGCTACATTGCATACAATATTAGTGCACAAAAGCTGTAAAAGTGGTATGAAGACGACGGTTCGTGAGGTGGGACACTAAAGGCAGGCCTTAGTTTCTTACAAATGCAAGACAAGACAAAACAAATAGCTGAACACAGACAAAAGTAGTTCTGAAACAGATAAGTGTAACAAAACCAAAGCAAGGTTGTCCTTTTAAGTAAAAAGAAATTCAAAACTAAGGATACAAGAACAAAAGTGATGCGTATCTCAAGTTCTATAATATGGTAAAGAGAAATACTTAACAAAACATGGTAAAGTTTAGTAAGTCATTCTTGTGATTTCGGCATACTAAGCACTAACAGAAACACCTGCTAAATTTATATGTTATATGTTTACATACATACATATGTACATACATATATGAATTTACATTTAGCTTAGCAAATACACAAGGACCCTGGCACTTTCTGCCGGCAACTCCGCACTTTAAGTTCACCTGGTATTATTATCCAGACGGAAAAATGGCATATTAAAGTTGCCAAAATGTACATATGTACATGCATGTGGGATTTTTGGAAATTGTCCAGTTTCAGTAAAGTAAAATTTCGATTTTGGGAAAAATCCTTAGTTTCAAATATTTCTATATTTTATTTTATGACATTTTTGTATCATATATCATAATCGCACAATTGTAGCTTAATCGGTCTAGTAGAAGTTAACATAGTTTCAGACGGATATGGCTATAAAAAAAGTCTCGTCATGCTGATCAGAGATGCTCCTTTTATGGACCAAAATGAATGTACCCTTTTGCAAGCTAATTAAAATATACCTTTTTATACTATATCGCATGTTTATATGTATTCTGATTTACCCTTCGCATGGCCAAGAGGTATTTCGTCAATCATACTGTCAACACAATGATTTAATCTTATGTACGGATTAAAAACACAAAACTCGGCATAACTAGCGTTGGTCTTGTACTTTTTACTTGACATTGACCCTAGTCGTTAATATGTATGTATGTACATACATATTATACATACGCATACATATGCATGCTGCATAACCTAATGTTTGTATATAGATAGTCTATCCTTATGTATGTTCACATAAAAGTAGGCTGCGAGCTTGAAAGACAAGTCACAGCATTAAGCTGTCAGATGAACCCGGAAATCGTGCAACGCGCAATCGAGCGAGCCCCGGTGTAGTTGTGTGTTGTGCAATCAGTTAAAGCACTTTGCCCCTAATGCCACTTCCGCGGTGAATTAAAGTTGACCCCATCGACATGCATCATGTTGTGTAGGTTCATTAGGGTGGCTCAATTCCTATTTGCAAATATCGTCCTCCAGAATGGGGTTCAAAGAATACTAAGATTTTCACCTTGACACTCTTAATCTCAAATGAATTTAGAGCCCGCGCTGTGAAGCCTCAGGTTTTTATACCATACACCAAGGGTGGGCACGAAAATTTAACTTGGGAGCCAGAGCATCAGCAGCAGAGGCTGGGCAGAGAAAAAGGTCATTTTTTGGTTTCGACGCACACAAAAATTTGTGTGTCTCGAGTTTTATGACGGGTCATAAACGACCTTTTTTGGGTCGAGCGAGCGATCGTCGTCGAACTTTTAGGCAGAGGGACGGACAAGTCCCGAATTTTACGGGGAGGGGGAAAAGGTCGCGATCTCTTACCGGTTTTTGGAATAATTTTTAAAGTAGTGAATAAAAGCTTTTTAATTGGGCAACAAAAAACAAAACAAAAACCACGCGTTAAATTTATTCCAAAATTTTTGGACGAAGAAGCGAAAACATTTTGGTGTTGTTATACCATACACCCATAGGGTGAAATGGTATATTAAAGTCGCCAAAATGTATGTAACAGGCAGAAGGAAGCATCTCCGACCCCACAAAGTATATATATTCTTGATCAGGATCAACAACCGAGTCGATCTAGCCATGTCCGTCTGTCCGTCCGTCTGTCCGTATGAACACCTAGATCTCGGAGACTGTAAGAGCTAGAGCCACCAAATTTGGTATGTATATTCGCTTAGTAATTATACAAATTTTGCAACGCCCTTTTCCGCCCCCGCAATTTAAAAAAAGCGTTTATCTTAAAAACTATTCCAGCTAGAGACACCATATTTGGTATGTATATTCGCTTAGTAATTATACAAATTTGGCCACGCCCTTTTCCGCCCCCGTAATTTCAAAAACTTGATTATCTCCCGTATGTTTTTACCTTATGCAATAAAATTTGGCAAACTTAAATTTAATACTAATATCTAGCAAAATACCAAATTTGATCAAAATCGGACAAAAAACAGTCGAGTTATGCATATAAACGTTTATCCATAAGGCCGGAGTTGGCCGTTGGCTGGTGGGGGCGCTAGGGTGCTGATATGATTGAGTGAGCGAGATACTAAGATATGCTTGTAGGAAGCATATGAAAATGCATTTGTTTAACAAAGTTGAAATATTTGCTTTACTGGTGTATGGTATACCTAAGTCGGCGAGACGACTTACTTACTTCATTTAATTAAGGTATTTGCGGTATGTTTATGTATTTAAGGTATTTTGGGGAAAATAAAGTCTTTTTCAATTGATTTGCTCCATCCCACCCTGATGTACATGGAGACATGCGTGTATAAAGTATGTGAAACACATATTGAAACTGGCAACCTGGCAAATCTTTCTAGGATTCAGTCGAAAAATGTCAGCTATCTAAGTAACACAAATATTCAGTTATTTTTATTGCGCCACGTATATTAATTTTGGTCAGAAGTGTGCAACGCATAAAAGGAAGCATTTCCGACCATATAAAGTATATATATTCTTGATCAGCATGACGAGACGAGTTTATATAGCCATGTCCGTCCGTCCGTCTGTCACGAACAGTGACTTTTCTCAATAACTTCGTTATTTTTATACCATACACCCATAGGGTGAAATGGTATATTAAAGTCGCCAAAATGTATGTAACAGGCAGAAGGAAGCATCTCCGACCCCACAAAGTATATATATTCTTGATCAGGATCAACAACCGAGTCGATCTAGCCATGTCCGTCTGTCTGTCCGTTCGTCCGCCCGTCCGTCCGTATGAACACCTAGATCTCGGAGACTGTAAGAGCTAGAGCCACCAAATTTGGTGTGTAGACTCGTGTAGTATGTACAGTTATGGAGTTTGTTTCAAATTTTTGCCACGCCCCCTTACGCCACCAGAATTTATATAAAACTGTTTTTCTTAAACAGTATAACAGATACACACATCAAACTTGGTTTATATACTCGTTTAGTTAGCGCGCAGAAAATAGTTGTTCCAACTTTATGCCACGCCTCCTTCCGCCCCCGCAATTCACATAAAACTGATTTTCTTAAAAACTATGTAAGCTACCGACATTAAATTTGGTATGTAAGCTAGCCTAATAGACGCGCAGACATTGACTATTTAAAAATTTTGCCACGCCCATTTCCGAGCCCGCAAATTAAACAAAACTGATTTTCTCGAAAACTAACAAAGCTAAAGTCACCAAATTTAGTATGTATACTGGCTTAGTATTCGCGCAGAATATATATATTTTAATATGTTGCCATGCCCACTTCCGCCTCCATAATTAAGAAAAAACCGATTGGCTCTTGCAATTTCTTGACCATCGCGATCAAATTTGGCAGATCAATAAATCTTATGTATTTCTATCAAACTACCAAATTTGATTGAAATCGGACTAGAAACATGCAAGTTATACGTATGAATGTATTTTGCTACGCGATCCATAAGGGCAGAATTGGCCGTTGGCTAGTGGCGGCGCTAGAGTGCTCGTGTGTTTGTAGAGTGAGCGAGATAGCATATGTCATGAGGCATGTTAAAACAATTTAATAGACATACATTTGATTTTCGAAATTTTAAATATTTGTTTCACCTGGTGTATGGTATACCCAAGTCGGCGAGACGACTTACTTACATCATTTTTTTATACCCTTGCAAAAAGGGTATATTAATTTTGGTCAAAAGTATGCAACGCATAGAAGAAAGCATCTCCGACCATATAAAGTATATATATTTTTGATCAGCACGACGAGACGAGTTCAAATAGCCATGTCCGTCCGTCCGTCCGTCCGTCCGTCTGGATCAACGCAAACTCCTCCTAGACCGTTAGAGCAACAGAGCTGATTTTGCATGTAGGCTTGTATATACTGCAGGCGGTGTATATCTCGGATTCAGCCGGATCGGATCACTATATCATATAGCTCCCATACAAATGGCAAAGTCACGAACAGTGACTTTTCTTAATAACTTCGTTATTTTCTGAGCTATTGCTATTGTGAAATTTAATATTGGTGAGTTAATTACACATATAAACGACTATGACAAATTTGATCATGATCGGGTGACTATATCATATCGCTCCCATAGGAACGAACTTTCGAAAACAGTGACTTTTGTCAAAAACTTCGTTACTTTTGACGCGATTGCTTTCAAATTAAACATTTGTTAGTTTAATATATCTGTTAATGACTGTGCCAAATTTAATAAGGATCGGGTAACTATATCATATAGCTCCCATAGGAACGATTGGTGGAAACAGTGACTTTGATCAATATCTTCGTTATTTCCTATGCTAAGATTGTAGGCCGTTGTTTCGGAAACATTAGCCTTTTTAGCTTAAACGTTGTTCCACTTTGATGGCTATAGGTATGGAAAGAGTTACCAAAAAAGTTGCAAGGGTATACAAACTTTGACGCGGTCGAAGTTAGCCCCGGCCCTCTAGTTTTTAGCTATTGTCGTGAAATTTAATATTAAAAAGTTTATTACGCCTGTAAACGACTGTCCCAAATTTGATCAAGATCGGGTGACTATCATATAGCTCCCATTCCTATGGGAATCGGTCGAAAACAGTGACTGTCAATAACTTCGTTCCTTTTGAAGCAATTGTCATAAAAATTTATATTTCTCAGTTCAGCATAACTATTAATGACTGTGCCAAATTTGATTAAGATCGGGCGACTATATCATATAGCTTCCATAGGAACAATCGGTGGTTAACAGTGACTTTGATCAATATCTTCGTTATTTCCTAAGCCGTTCTTTTGCAAATATTAGACCTTTTAAAAAAAAACTTGCAAGGGTATACAAATTTTGACGCGGTAAAAGTTAGCCCCGGCCCTCTGGTTTTATATACGCCCCGTATTGCAAACATATTTGTCTTCTATACTATGATTGCGGTCAAGTAGTAAATGGGGTCAGACGAAAACTGGAAGTTTCTTATTACTAACATCGCGATTTGTCGCGTGTAGCAAATGAATGTGCAAACCAAAAGGGTTGGGGATTACCTTGGGCGTGCCGAAATTTGTTTATCCTTGCAAGATTTCTATTGCTCTTTCCTTACCTAAAGGCATCAAAGCGCTTATTATACCCTTGCAGAGGGTATTATAAAATCGGTCAGATGTTTGTAACACACAGAAAGAGACGTTTCCGACCCCATAAAGTATATATATTCTTGATCAGCTTGAGAAGCTGTGTCGATATAGCCATGCCCGTCTGTCTGTCGGTCCGTCGGTGCGTATGCGTATTACTCAACCACCTTAAGAGCTATATAATAGAAGACTCTAAGCAGATTATTGGGAATAGAAGGTTGTAATCAGCGCAGAGGACCCTAAAAGGGTCATAAAAAGCTATGCATGTAACTATGCCATGCATGAACCTTTTGGGGTTCTTCTAACAAAAAACGACTAAGGGTTAAAATATAATGAGATGTCTACTACGTCTACACCGACAGATTTACCTGAGCTCATAACCCAGGCTAGTCAATATCACCATTTAGGAGCTCGTGCGTAAAAATAACACCAAGCATAATTCTACGGTTAATTAAGGAAGGAAGGTTCATCCAAAGAAGTCTACTAGAATACGAAGGTAAATTGACTTTGCGATCCCAGCTTAAGCCACGAAGAGCAAACAGCAGGAACTGCTTTTGAACGGATTCAAGTCTAGTCTGGTGCATCGTATATTAAGGTGACCAAATGTAAGATCCAAACATTTGGTATGATAAGGGTGTTAAAATTTAACTTATGGTCCATAAGTACGCCCAAATCATTCATATTATTTAGACGTTCTAAAGAACTATTGTTTAGAAAATAAGTGAGCAGTTGAGGAGAGTTACGAAAAAAGTCATTACCTTACATTTGGTAGTGTTAAGATTTAATAGATTAAACTGGCACCAGGACTGAAAGTTGTTAAGATCAGCTTGTGGCCGACTAAATGAATCTGTTTCTTTATAAGTGAGACAAGGCAAGGCTCGTCAGCATACATAAGCCGCGCGAATGAATAATGACTGACAAAAGATCGTAGCTTACTACCACCGGGCCCTGATATCTTCTCGACGGCCCTGTGAAAAGCAGAGGGCGAAGATGACCACCAGATGTCACAGGAATGGTATTGAAATAATAAGACTTAGAAAGTACCTTCTGTTTTCTATTTGTTAAATATTCTCGAACCCAAGAGAGGAAAAGAGCTGGAAACCCAATGTCGTTCAGTTTAGCAAGTAATAGAGTATGATTAACAGAATCAAAGGTCAAAGTCAGTGTATATGACATCAGTTTGTTTAGCATTTTTGAACCCCTTGATAATCAGAGAGGTAAATTATAAAAAGGTTAGTTGTACATCTACGTTTCGCAAACCCTTGTTGGGATATTTTGAAATGAAAATATTCAATTTTAGGGACGGAAGGAGACGAGGCAAAATTTTGAAATAAACTTAATGTACGTCTACACTTAAGAGACTTCCTAGCCCCCATTGTCTAAGTATTTATACAGATGAACGGATTTATACAGAAGAACGGAAAATTAATATATCACTTTACCAAGGTTATAAAGAAACCATAGGGCCGGGGCTAACTTCGACCGCGTCACTGTTCGTGACTTTGCCGTTTCCGATATATTTCGACCACTCATCGGTGGTCGTCTTCAGGGCAATTATTTTTACACGTCCACACACTGTGACGTGGAGCTACACAAGCTATATCGGAAAGAAATAACAAACTATTATTATTTTGTTTTATTCACCCAAAAAAAATTTGACCTCGAGCCGGCAATTATTATTATTTCATACATCTAACAACAAAAGGTCGCAAAAAATCAACAGTTGTTTAGAATATTTTATGTTGAGCAGTCGCTTACATACTACAAATTCAGCTATACCTCTGAACATTGAACGTAGACCCGCCTATGCATAAGATTTTAACACATAGTGCGGTAAGATTCTGTAAAATTCCTTGACACCCGTGAGCATGACAATTGTAAGTATGTATGTCTGCCAAATGTTACAAATTTAAAAAAACCAGTCTAGGTGCAAACTGAATTTTAGCATTTTCATTTAGTTTATGAACCCTCTGTCATTCCCAGCAATAAGAGTGTATGGAAATTTTGATTTTTGAGTGCCACACTCCTTGCTTCGAAGAGATATTTAACGTTCATATGCCTCATTGTTCGATGGTGTTTGGGTTCCTGCTCATGACTTTGTCTTTTGTCAGCGTAGTATGCCCCCGCCGCCCCTCTCTGTCGAAAAACATGGGGAAAATTCTATTTTGCTTCTGGAAAATTTGTTTTCCATTTTGCAGGGTTTGCTTTTACGTTGCGCTTAATTTTACCGGATTACCCAATTTCATGACAGTTGGCATTTGTCGTGAAATCGTAATGAACTTTGAAAGTGAAGCATAAATAAGACTTCTGGATACGCCTCGATATGGGTTGCTGGTATTGTGCGGCTGGTTGAATATGGGATAGTTATTTAAGCTACTTTTGTAACCGGTTTTGGTCATTGAAATAAGTTACACACCAATACTTTGGGTAATAGGTTTAAGATGTTGAAATTGGGAAACCACAAAAATGATGAAAATTGGACTCAAATTTTAATTTTGAATGTTATCACATTTTGCAAGATATGGGCATTTTCAATCTAACGTTATACATATACACTATAAGTATACTATATGTACAATTAATTGTTTATAACGAAGTTGTTGATCTACTCAATTTTTGAACTACAAGAATATCTTGAGAATATTGAAGTCTACCATTTTTGAAAGAGTATAACAAGCTGATCGAAAAAAGTTTGGTGCGATTACGGTATGCTTGATGGGGAGCATAAAAACAATAACTGTGGCAAAAGTTGTGAGTCTGGTGGCATGTCTTTTCCTTCTACGTCAAGCTGCGTCAACAAACTAAACCACATTGAAATTAACAAGTTACATTGACATTGGCAGCTTTATGCGTGCTGTGCCAAGTGTCGCTATGACGCATGGTAACTCCCAAACATGGCGGCAAATGTGGCGAGTTACAAAACATCGAAATAGACAGGAAAAACGGAAGTCGCGCAAAAAAGCCAATTTCCGTTGTGCGGTGTAAGCTACACTGGTGGTAGGAGGCTTAAGTACACGGATAAAAAATAATGAAGAATTTTTAAATGATTATCTTTATCTATTTTAATGTCAGATTAGTCGCATTTTCAGACAAAACAATTTCGAATGAATCCATTCCAATTGAATTGACTCTAATACACAAAAATTAACAGTATAAATAAATATTAAGTACTGAAATCCAAATTGAGATTCAAAATATAGAAAATAATTTCGTCACATTCAAACTTATTCAAATTATTTTTGTTTCGATTGAATGTTGTGCGCGTCTGAGTCTGTCGGCAGCTTATTCACTCGAACTTGATATTCACCTTCATTTAACTCATTCATTTCGTTTTTCATACTGTTCACTTGAATTGATTTTTCCGACAATTATGCAGCTCTCTTGTTTGATTATCCTTATTTTGAATGGAATTCTCCTGGTTTTGGAACAGTGTACTCAATATTTACATATCTTTGGAAGGAGGCGAAAAATACTTCTTGCGAAATTAAATTCAGTATCAATTGGCGTTTATATACCTTGCGTCCATAGAGTGAATGTTACATTAAGAACCCACTTCGGTGGGGTCGCAAGAACTTGTTTCTGCCTGTTAATACATTTCACCTTCTGGTTGCATGGTACAAAAATACCCAAGTTGTGCCTATATAAGTGTTTTTCACGTTGTGAATCGGCTGTTGGAGCTCAAACGTGCTCGTGTGTTTGTAGGAGTGAGCTGGATAGCCTGAATTCACTTTATGACATGTAAAAAGAATTTCATATACAAATTTAAGCTGATGAATTTGAAATCGTTGTTTCTCTTAGTGCATGGTATATTGGAATCGGAGATACGACTTATTTGTTTAATTGCTTTTCATTTTTGGGTTGTGTAGTGATTACGCTGCTCTTAACAGGATCTCTATTTTGGTAATCTGCTCTTAAGCTGCTTATGCTTTTACTTGGCAACAAATTGTTGCCTCTGGATTCTGAGACCTTATCAATAAATTCAAGCATTTTTATACCCTCGCAGAAACGCTACATTATTTTTGGTCATCACGGCGAAATGCGCTCAAATAGCCATGTATACCCTACCATCTGTACCAACGCAAACCAATCATAGGCCCTTAGGAGTATAATGCTACAATATTGCGTGCAGGCTTTTATATACTATACAGCAGACATTGCACATTTATCTCGGATTCAGTCGCGTCGAACCTTTATGTCATATCGATCTGTCTTTTTCTTTGATACCAATATCACGACTATATTATATACAATTAGAACGATCGGGCAGAAATAAATATAGGTCGAGAAAACGTATTTGCTTCTTGTCGTGTCCTAAAATTGGGTCAGGAAAAGCCCGTTCTTATTTTTGCTTCTGTCTGTACATAAGAGGGTAATGCAAATACTTTCAAAGATGTACAACCTTGGGCACCAAAGTTAGCCCGGCTCTCTAGTTTACTCTTGCATTTTCTGCTTTAATCTGTCAATGCTTTAAGTGACCCTAACCAAATTGATAACTTTGATTCATTCCCTCCCTTAAACCATAAAAGCCTTAAAAGGGTATGGTGAAGCAGTCACAAAATTACCAATGAAAACTGCAAGAGCTGCAAAAACAAACCGTGCGGAAATGTTTAAGGACTGACTTCATTAGGTTAAAAATGCGTTAAGTACGAGTAAGATAATAGAGGAGCAGTAGGAATGGCGTTTGTTTGGGTATAAAGTGTTGGCATAAAAGCACCGTCTGTAGCTGATAACACCTTTCAAACATACTTTAGGTTAGATAAGCTTATATTTCAGTCTTTATTTCGGTGTTATTGTCACTCGATAAGTAAAGAACTGGCAACAGCTTTCAATCTTTATGGTCACTAATTAGGTAGACATTTTTAATATCATATTTATACCATGCACCTATAGGGTGAAATGGTATATTAAAGTCCCCAAAATGCATGTAATAGGCAGAAGGAAGCTATTCCGACCCCATAAAGTATATATATTCTTGATCATCATCATCCGAGTCGATCTAGCCTTGTCCGTCTGTCCGTATGAACACCTACATCTCGGATACTATAAAAGCAACAGCCACCAAATTTAGTTTATTTCAAAATTTTTGAAATACCCCTTCCGCCCCCGCAATTTAAACAAAAGTGTTTTTCTCAAAGACTATACTAGCTCTCTAGCTCGTATGTCTCTACACAAAATTTTGTATGTGTAAAAATTTAGACACGCCCCCTTCCGCCTCCATAATATGAAATCTCGATTATATCCCGTAATTTGATATTAATGTCCAGCAACATACGAAATTTGATCAAAATCGGCCAAAAAATAGCTAAGTTATGCATTAGTTTTCCATAAGGCTGGAGTTGGCCGTTGGCTGGTGGGGGCGCTAAGGTGCTCATACGCTTCAGTGAGCCATATCTGAGATAGACTTGTAAAAAGCATGTGAACAGATTTTTTTCTAAATACATAAATGCATTAGTTATTATAAATTTAAAATATATGTGTTTTACTAGTGCATGGTATACCTAAGTCGGTGTCTCACCGACTTACTTAATTTTATTTACGAGTGGGGGCTGAAATTTGGAATTCACCACATTTTGTGCTAAAGTCAAATGTTCGTTTGTGTTGCAAATTTTATAACTGACAGTCACATTTATCTGGTTAGAACGTTTTCTTATATATCGGTATATAGTTATGTAAAAGTGACTACTACAAGGAGTATGTATAAATAAAACATAAAACTGTTTTCTTGTTTTTGTACACTGGGGAAAGTTTTCTTCATACCTATAGAGAAAAGCAAAAAAAGGGTACAAAAAGAAAATGTTTAATTCTAAAAATTTTAAACCTAAGAAAGGCTTGTAAGCAGAAGACGAGTAAAGGGCCTTGACAGCTTGCTTTTTTATCGTTTTTATGGGAAGGAGAAGCTATACAAATTGTCCTGATTCCTATCAAAATGCATAAGTTATGCATAGATTTAATAGATGTTATTTATGAAAATTGTCTGAAGAATAACGAAAATATATATCTAATAAAGTAGGATCATGAGCCGAGAAAGACATCTACATCAAATTTAGCCACTCGACATGTTAGTAGTGAGTAGGCTAGAGGGATAGTTGTAGTCCGAATTTTTATTGGGGTTTATTATTATATCATCGCCGGTGATCTGCGCGGAGATATGTCGTTTCAAAACGTAATATCTCCGCCGTTAAAAAAACGACATATCTTCGCGCGGAGATTTTTATGTCGTCGGAGATATGTCGCTATGCCGTTCTATTCGGTCTCACTCTCGAAGACGAAGGCGCAGACGACCCTTGTAGGCATTCCGTCCAAGAACCCAGAACCTAATGATGCCAAGCAGTCTTCAGGTCAATGCACATAAAAGCAAATTTCCGTCGCAGGAATTGCCAATCGGCAGTCCAAGGTAATAGCCTTGCGGCCGACCTTGCCTAGATTCAGGAGAATACGAGTTCTAGAACATGCGAAAGAAAGAGACGGAAATATTTTGGCACTTTTGCTGAATAATGCCTGTTTTTGCAGTGCAACAAAGTCTATCTATTTTTATTGTTTTATTATTGTTATCCGATTTTAATGAGTAATATCGACGGAAAATTTAACTTACTGTCTTTTGTAGTTTAAGTCTACTTATACTTTATAAAATGAAGTAAGTAAGTCGTCTCGCCGACTTAGGTATACCATACACCAGTAAAGCAAATATTTCAACTTTGTTAAACAAATGCATTTTCATATGCTTCTTACAAGCATATCTTAGTATCTCGCTCACTCAATCATATCAGCACCCTAGCGCCCCCACCAGCCAACGGCCAACTCCGGCCCTTTGGATAAACGTTTATATGCATAACTCGACTGTTTTTTGTCCGATTTTGATCAAATTTGGTATTTTGCTAAATATTAGTATTAAATTTAAGTGTGCTAAATTTGATTGCATAAGGTAAAAACATACGGGAGATAATCAAGTTTTTCAAATTACGGGGGCGGAAAATGGCGTGGCAAAATTTTTATACATACAAAATGTGTGCATTTACTAAGCGAATATACATACCAAATATGGTGTCTCTCGCTGGAATAGTTTTTAAGATAAACGCTTTTTTAAATTGCGGGGGCGGAAAGGGGCGTGGCAAAAATTTGAAATAAACTTGATCACTCTACATGCTACACGAGTCTACATACCAAATTTGGTGGCTCTAGCTCTTACAGTCTCCGAGATCTAGGTGTTCATACGGACAGACGGACGGACGGACAGACGGACAGACGGACGGACGGACAGACGGACATGGCTAGATCGACTCGGTTGTTGATCCTGATCAAGAATATATATACTTTGTGGGGTCGGAGATGCTTCCTTCTGCCTGTTACATACATTTTGGCGACTTTAATATACCATTTGACCCTATGGGTGTATGGTATAAAAATGAAGTAAGTAAGTCGTCTTGCCGACTTAGGTATGCCATACACCAGTAAAGCAAACATTTCAACTTTATTAAACAAATGCATTTTCACATGCATTTTACAAGCATATCTTAGTATCTCGCTCACTCAGTCATACGAGCACCCTAGCGCCCCCACCAGCCAACGGCCAACTCCGGCCTTATGGAAAAACGTTTATATGCATAACTCGACTGTTTTTTGTCCGATTTCGATCAAATTTGTTATTTTGCTTAATTTGCTAGATATTAGTATTAAATTTAAGTGTGCCAAATTTGATTGCATAAGGTAAAAACATACGGGAGATAATCAAGTTTTTGAAATTACGGGGGCGGAAAAGGGCGTGGCAAAATTTTCATACATACAAAATGTGTGCATTTACTAAGCGAATATACATACCAAATATGGTGGCTCTAGCTAGAATAGTTTTTGAGATAAACGCTTTTTTTAAATTGCGGGGGCGGAAAGGGGCGTGGCAAAAATTTGAAATAAACTTGATCACTCTACATACTACACGAGTCTACATATCAAATTTGGTGGCTCTAGCTCTTACAGTCTCCGAGATCTAGGTGTTCATACGGACAGACGGACGGACAGACGGACATGGCTAGATCGACTCGGTTGTTGATCCTGATCAAGAATATATATACTTTGTGGGGTCAGAGATGCTTCCTTCTGCCTGTTACATACATTTTGGCGACTTTAATATACCATTTCACCCTATGGGTGTATGGTATAATTAGTGTCGCAAAAAAAGACCAAACCGGAGAGACCTAAAATTGTGTTCTTCAATTTGCTCCGAATTGTCAATTTTACAAAGTTTTAAAATGCGTCTTTTTTTATCGCGTCCAAACTGGACATTTCATCAAAATTTACTTTAAGGGGTTACGCCACCCCTGAAAAAAATAAAAAAATTTTTTTTTTTTTTTTTGGCTCTAAAAATCCTCTATAGTTTTAAGAATCTTTTACACTTTACATCATATCGGTATTCGAATTAGTTCCGAAGTTACAGTGTTTAGAAGTGAGCGCGGCCGAGTCGGCCCCGATGCGGTAAATTTTTTTCTTTTGTGTTTTTCTCGAAACTACTTTTTTTTAACCGGGGTGTCAAATATCTCCGAGTCTACTGGACCGATTTGGCTTTACCATTTTTACATTTTTACCACATATTCTTTACAGTGTTGGGTATCCGCCCAAGTAGGATTTTTTTGATTTAAGGTCCTGTTTGGAAGTTATGAATTTTTTTAGCCAAAAATGACCTCCAAAAAAGGGCGTTTTTTGTTCAAACAGCCGTCATTTTGCCAAAAAAAATTTGAAAAAAAAATCCTACGTGGGCGGATAGCCATAGCCTTCCTGAATAACAAGATTTTTTTTTTGGATTTTTCGGGTGATGTTTAGCCGAGAAATTTGACACCCCACCTGCAAGGATTTAGAAATCATGGTGGCACTTGCCGTCCCATAACTCCGCCATTTTGTTTTAAACAAATTTTTTTTTTTTCAAAAAATATTATTTAAAGTACCCTCAATCTGTGTATAATAAAAGTTTTTTCCTAAATGGTATACTGGCCGCACAGCAATAATTCATTTTTTCACCTGTTTTTTGGACCTCAGGGGTGGCGTAACCCCTTAAGACCAGGGGGCCGGTGAAAACTTCGGCTGCGCCGAATTTTGTATATAATTTGAAAGTTAGTTTGTAACTCTTCTCTTACCCTGGCAAAAAATTGTATCTAAAAAGTCTTATGTTCGCCAAAGAACGGCCTATTCAAGCCTGACAGCTATATAATACTAAATGAAGCAAGTAAGTCGTCTCGCTGACTATCGTAGTCCATAGTACCATGCACCAGGCAAAAAATATTTTAAAGTTTGATTCTTTTCACATCCCTCATTGCATTCGCTATCTCACTCACTCTTACCAACAAACGAGCACCCTGGGGCCGAAACTAGCCCACGGCCAATGTTATGTACTGCCTACAAGTTTCTTGTCCGATTTTAATCAAGTTTGGTAGGCTGGTAGAAATTACAATAGGCAAAAAATTGCGTTTTTATCCATTATTATTGCGTGAAAAAAAATTTGAACTAATTATACAAGTCTACATACCAAATTTGCTGAGTCGAGCTCTTATAGACTCTGAGATCGTGTTCATACGGACAGACGGACGGATGGACGAACATTTCTAGATCCACTCGGCTGTTGATACTGATCAAGAATATATATACTTTATTATACCATTTCATCCTATGAGTGCATGGAATAATGAAGTAAGTAAGTCGTCTCGCCGACTAAGGTACACCATGCACCCGTAAAACACATATAAGTTAGCACACGCGTTTCTCCACGATACGCCGACTCCTGGAGAACAACCATGCCCTGCACCCCGACCAACGACGAAGACGAGACGCAATACTAGAAACTGCTGAATGAGTTCCGAGTAGTATACCCGTTCTTATTAAAAGTCACGTTGACAACATGCACATCCCATAACCCTAGGAAGTACATTGTGACCCATATTAATCCACATTATTCACTTGTTCCATTAACGACTTCCTATACCTAGAGTAAGCACTTTAACGCTTGACCCAATATTAACTTCCTATCACATATCATAAGCACTTTTCCATTCACCTTTGTAACCAACCCATTTCTGCTGATTTCACCGGAAAAGTGGCATACTCTCATCATCGGCCACAGTACGATCAATAGACGTTGATCAGCCCTCTTGAGGTATATTTTAAGGCCCCGATCTCTGGGGTAGTTTTAGTCTTAGTCTGGCCTCGGAACCAGAAGTACATTCAAGTGATTAATAAACAAATTATAACTTTAAATCGAAGCTTCTGTGTAATTAGTTTCATGGTAAACTAGTGGTTAAAGAAAGAGTCTTGTGTGTCATCTACCATGTGTATCCGAAGGATCATGGCAATGCCACACCTCGACAGGAAGACACGTATGATAGACTCATAGCTGATTCCCGAGTAGGGACCAGACTCGCATTCATGAACCAGGCTTGTACTTAAGAGTCGTAACTTATATGTTTAATTTATAATAACAAATGCATTTATGTATTTAGAAAACAATCTGTTCAGAAGTCTATCTCAGACCTCGCTCACTCAAGCGTATGAGCAAAGCTTGTTGAACCTTGCACGTTTTTTGTCACTCTTTCCCTACCTATAGCCGTCAAAGAGGAAAAATGTTTTATCTAAAAAGTTTACTGATTGCGAAAGAACGGACTACAATCTTAGCATAGGAAACAACGAAATAATGGATAAAAGTCACTGTTTTCGACTGATCGTTCCTATAGGAGCTATATGATATAGTCACCCGATCTTAATCAAATAAATTGCTGGGTTTTGCAAACGTTGGATTGACAATTCACAATTCACCAGGATCTTGATATTTTTCGGTTTTTGGAATAATTTTTAAAGTAGTGAATAAAAGCTTTTTAATTGGGCAACAAAAAACAAAACAAAAACCACGCGTTAAATTTATTCCAAAATTTTTGGACGAAGAAGCGAAAACATTTTGGTGTTGTTATACCATACACCCATAGGGTGAAATGGTATATTAAAGTCGCCAAAATGTATGTAACAGGCAGAAGGAAGCATCTCCGACCCCACAAAGTATATATATTCTTGATCAGGATCAACAACCGAGTCGATCTAGCCATGTCCGTCCGTCCGTCCGTCCGTCCGTCTGTCTGTATGAACACCTAGATCTCGGAGACTGTAAGAGCTAGAGCCACCAAATTTGGTATGTAGACTCGTGTAGTATGTAGAGTGATCAAGTTTATTTCAAATTTTTGCCACGCCCCTTTCCGCCCCCGCCATTTAAAAAAAGCGTTTATCTCAAAAACCATTCCAGCTAGTGACACCATATTTGGTATGTATATTCGCTTAATAAATGCACACATTTTGTATGTATGAAAATTTTGCCACGCCCTTCGCCGCCCTCGTAATTTGAAAAACTTGATTATCTCCCGTATTTTTTTACCTTATGCAATCAAATTTGGCACACTTAAATTTAATACTAATAACTAGCAAAATACCAAACTTGATCAAAATCGGACAAAAAACAGTCGAGTTATGCATATAAACGTTTTTCCAAAGGGCCGGATTTGGCCGTTGGCTGGTGGGGGCGCTAGGGTGCTCGTATGATTAAGTGAGCGAGATACTAAGATATGCTTGTAAAAAGCATGTGAAAATGCATTTGTTTAATAAAGTTGCAATGTTTGCTTTATTGGTGTATGGTATACCTAAGTCGGCGAGACGACTTACTTACTTCATTATACCATACACCCATAGGGTGAAATGGTATATTAAAGTCGCCAAAATGTATGTAACAGGCAGAAGGAAGCATCTCCGACCCCACAAAGTATATATATTCTTGATCAGGATCAACAACCGAGTCGATCTAGCCATGTCCGTCTGTCCGTCCGTCCGTCCGTCCGTCCGTCCGTCTGTCCGTATGAACACCTAGATCTCGGAGACTATAAGAGCTAGAGCCACCAAATTTTTTATGTAGACTCGTGTAGTATGTAGAGTGATCAAGTTTATTTCAAATTTTTGCCACGCCCCTTTCCGCCCCCGCAATTTAAAAAAAGCGTTTATCTCAAAAACTATTCTAGCTAGAGACACCATATTTGGTATGTATATTCGCTTAGTAAATGCACACATTTTGTATGTATAAAAATTTTGCCACGCCCTTTTCCGCCCCCGTAATTTGAAAAACTTGATTATCTCCCCTATTTTTTTACCTCATGCAATCAAATTTGGCACACTTAAATTTAATACTAATATCTATCAAAATACCAAATTTGATCAAAATTGGATAAAAAACAGTCGAGTTATGCATATAAACGTTTTTCCATAAGGCCGGAGTTGGCCGTTGGCTGGTGGGGGCGCTAGGGTGCTCGTATGATTGAGCGAGCGAGATACTAAGATATGCTTGTAAGAAGCATGTGAAAATGCTTGAAATATTTGCTTTACTGGTGTATGGTATACCAAAGTCGGCGAGACGACTTACTTCCTTCATTTTTGGATTCATTTGGCATTCAAGTGGCCCGTTTGCTAAAGTGAAAATAAACAAACAAAAAACCAGAGGGACGGGGCTAACTTTGACCGCGTCAAAGTTTGTATACCCTTGCAAGTTTTTTGGTAACTCTTTCCTTTTCAAAGTGGAAAAACGTTTTATCTAAAAAGGCTAATGTTTGCGAAAGAATGGCCAACAATCTTAGCATAGGAAATAACGAAGATATTGATCAATGTCACTGTTTTCCACCGATCGTTCCTATGGGAGCTATGTGATATAGTAACCCGATATTTATCAAATTCGGCACAGTCATTAACAGATATACTAAACTAACAAATATTTAATTTGAAAGCAATCGCGTCAAAAGTAACGAAGTTTTTGACAAAAGTCACTGTTTTCGACCGATCGTTCCTATGGGAGCTATATGATATAGTCACCCGATCTTGATCAAATTTGGCATTGTCGTTTATACGTATAACTAACTCACCAATATTAAATTTCACGACAATAGCTCAAAAAATAACGAAGTTATTGAGAAAAGTCACTGTTCGTGACTTTGGCGTTTGTATGGGAGCTATATGATATAGTGATCCGATCCGGCTGAATCCGAGATATACAACGCCTGCAGTATATACAAGCCTAAATTTCAGCTCTGTAGCTCTTACGGTCTAGGAGGAGTTTGCGTTGATCCAGACGGACGGACAGACGGACGGACGGACGGACGGACGGACATGGCTATTTGAACTCGTCTCGTCGTGCTGAGCAAGAATATATATACTTTATATGGTCGGAGATGCTTCCTTCTATGCGTTGCACACTTCTGACCAAAATTAATATACCCTTTTTGCAAGGGTATAAAAAAAAAAATGAAGTAAGTAAGTCGTCTTGCCGACTTAGGTATACCATACACCAGTAAAGCAAACATTTCAACTTTATTAAACAAATGCATTTTCACATGCTTCTTACAAGCATATCTTAGTATCTCGCTCACTCAATCATACGAGCACCCAAGCGCCCCCACCAGCCAACGGCCAACTCCGGCCTTATGGAAAAACGTTTATATGCATAACTCGACTGTTTTCTGTCCGATTTTGATCAAATTTGGTATGTTGCTAAATATTAGTATTAAATTTAAGTGTGCCAAATTTGGTTGCATAAGGTAAAAAAATACGGGAGATAATCAAGTTTTTGAAATTACGGGGGCGGAAAAGGGCGTGGCAAAATTTTCATACATACAAAATGTGTGCATTTACTAAGCGAATATACATACCAAATATGGTGGCTCTAGCTGGAATAGTTTTTGAGATAAACGCTTTTTTTAAATTGCGGGGGCGGAAAGGGGCGTGCCAAAAATTTGAAATAAACTTGATCACTCTACATACTACACGAGTCTACATACCAAATTTGGTGGCTCTAGCTCTTACAGTCTCCGAGATCTAGGTGTTCATACGGACAGACGGACGGACGGACGGACGGACAGACGGACGGACAGACGGACATGGCTAGATCGACTCGGTTGTTGATCCTGATCAAGAATATATATACTTTGTGGGGTCGGAGATGCTTCCTTCTGCCTGTTACATACATTTTGGCGACTTTAATATACCATTTCACCCTATGGGTGTATGGTATAAAAAAAATAAAAACATTTGCCTCTGGACTGTTGTCGATGGCCAATTGACAGCGGTTTAAGGCAAGAGCAGCCACCACTGTTCACGTTTCTGTCTTTTCTTTGGCTGATTTGACAAAAGTACTGCATTGGATTTCGTTTTTATTTCGCACTGACATAATTTGGGGCCGCTCAGAAAGGGGCTTTTGCTCATGTGTATTTATATACCATGCACCCAATGACTAGTGAGCCCTATCAATATATACCAACCAACAAATTTGATTAAAAATCGAACTAGAAACATGGAAAATATACGTATAAACGAGGTTTACTTGGCGGTCCATAAGGGCGGAGTTGGCCGTAGGCTAGTGGCGGCGGATATTGTCAAGTGTCATACCAAAAGATTGCAAACTGCCAAAAACAAGCTTTTAAAAATGATATTCAAGTTTCCTTAGCACTATTCGACCTAAGACCTTCATCTTAGAGCGAAAGCAGTGACAGTATTAGATAGACTAATTAGACTGATAAGTGACTATAATGATAGATGTAGATACTCAACATATTCTCTCATAAATGAATTAATAATGAAAATATAGACATAAGTAAAAATAAGTTTTATCTTAATTAGGCCCGGTAAGTTTCACCGTAATATGATGTATCAATATTAAAATGTAGTAATGTAATAATATTGCCAACACGTAATATAGCAGAAAAGGTCACTAGACCTGAACTGTAATGTAATTGTATTTTAGAAGCATACCACTATTATAACAAACAGATGCAATAAATTTAATTGAATTGAATTGAATTTTTGACTGCTTACTCCTATGGAAGCTTTATGACATTGTCGACCGATTGGTAAAAATTGTCATAATTTTTAATAAGTAAATTGAAATTAAATAACTGAATTTATAAGAATTACTTAAAAAAGAAGGAAAGATGAAAATCACTACTCTTACCTAACAGAACTATATATATATCTTAATGTAGTAGTTCAACAATCAAAAAGGAGTTTGCGTTCATCCCAATGGACGGATAAACATACGGCACACGAACTAAGATATGCACTAATCTCGTCGAGCTAAACACGAATATATATGTATGTATATGTACATGAGTACATGACCATTATAAATGGCATACAAATTGAGTTGGCCAATCCCGAGGCCATTCTCTCTCTCACTTTCACCTATTTTTTGGTGATTAATTTTCATATTTATAATAAAAAAGCGACGACTTCTATACCATGCAGTGAACTAACTGTTTAAAATTTATAAGACCAAATTTATGTACATATGTATACCTACGAAATTCTTTTTATATTCTTCATAGCAAGCATATGCTATCTCGATTACTCTTTCTAGCACGCGCTATTTTTACCAAAATATAAATTTGGTGGCTCTAGCTCTCATAGTCTCCAAGAGCTAGATGTTCATACGAACAGCCATAAGGAAGGACGTGGCTAGATCGACTCGGCTGTTGATATACACCTTATGGGAAAAGTTGCCTGTTTCATACATTTTGGAAACCGTAATATGGCAATTCACCCTATGAGTGCATGGTATAAAGATGTTAGAAGGTTGAAAGAAACGGCATACACAAATGCCTGCAAATGGCTTTACAAAAGCCAAATGAAGAGGGCTGTGAAAAAAAGGTCGTTGAGAATGACGTTAATACGGTTCCACAGATCCCAAAAAAGCTGCATAATGAATGGGTTGAACATAATTAACATTGAGACTCGAGCGAACACGACAAATGAAAAGTGTGGAAGAAACAAACGGACTGTTGGAGTGGGTGGGGGTTAGGGTGAAACACGCCTCGTCAATGGTGTTTTACCTCGTACTCACACTCACACTAGAACTTCCACTTACGTGTCTACCACGTTTGATAATGAAGTATTTCTTACACTCGTGCAAAGAGAATATATACGTTTTTGGGAAGAAGTGTGCAACGCATAAAGGAACCATCTCCGGCCACATAAGGTAAGGCCAGAGATGGTTCCTCATCATACTTCCTATCATACTTATAGTCTTGATCAGCATGCCGCGGCCTGGTTATATAGCTGTTATTGCGTTTGTCTGTCTGTCCGTCTGGATCCACCTTTTAGACCGTTACCTTGCCGTATGTATACGGAGGTCTGCATCACTTAAACTTTAACGGTCTAGAAACCGCTTTCGTTGCTCTAGAGTCTAAATGCCCATATGAACATATCTTCTCAAGAATATATGTACATACGCACTTAAAAAGGTCTACAAGCTGCTCATTTTAGACCAAAGTTAATATATCCCGATAAGCAAAAATTAGCAAGGGCGTTAGAAAGAACAAATAGTTTAGAGTTATGGTTCAGACTGCGATTGTTAAACAATACACATGAATTTACATATACAGACATATGTTATCTAATCGCCTACTTTTAATGATTAAAGTGTGCGCAACTCAAAAGTTAACGATCTCAATTGGGCGATAAATTAATCCAATATAATACATACACCAACTTACTGTACATGTACGCATACCACATGTACATGTTCTGTATTTATGGCAATCGTTAAAATGTTCGAGTCCAATATTTATAAGTACATACATATGTATGTATGTACGTTTGTACATTACCCTCCAGTACCAAATGTCCCCGGTCGATAATGTCGCCGCATCGTCGACTATACCGACGTCGGCAGAATTAAACCATCCGCGGACATACTGTCGACTTTGTCGCTCAGTTGTCCCGATTGTCCTAATTGCTAGGCCATCTAATGTTAAATGTCGCCGCAACTCAAATGAGCGTGTCGCCGCTATGTCCCCCAAGACAGCGGACATGTCCGCGCAAACTCGACGGAGAGTCTCCGCAGACGCGTACTGCAGGGTAGCTAGTTGAAGTAAATGTGTTACCCCGTGTAGAGTGCCTTTTTTATTTCTGCTCTTCAAAACATTTATTATACCATTGCTCACTCGTCCCGATGTCGATTTTGTGGCATAAGCCAGAATCAGGTGTTAGAGGATTGGAATAAGATTGAGATGAAATTTCATTTTTGTTTTCGCGAATGGAGCATTTTTGCATTTGCCTTGCTCGCATACTTTTTGACATTAGATTTAATTGCTCGAGTACCTTTTTATACCCTTGCAGAGGGTATTAAATAATTGGTCATATGTTTGTAACGCACAGAAGGAGACGTTTTCGACCCCATAAAGTATATATATTCTTGATCAGCATGTTTATTCTAGAACTATTTGAGTGGTCCGATCATGACAATTTTCATACTTTATCTTACCCGGGTTATAAGTAGCTCAAATCCCAAGTTTCATCCCAATAGCTCTTAAGATGGCTGAGTAAAACGCATACGCACGTCGATGCGGACGGACAGACGGACATGGCTATATCAACTCAGCTTCTCATGCTGATCAAGAATATATATACTTTATGGGGTCGGAAACGTCTCCTTCTGTGCGTTACAATCATCTGACCAATTTTATAATACCCTCTGCAAGGGTATGCAAATTGTTTCTATCAGAGTTTTCGACATTTGGACCAGTGTGCATTGCTAAAAGAGTATGTTTATTTTGGTCTGAAAAGTGCAACGCGTAGGAGGAAGCAAATCTGACCCGATGAGGACCACATTTTCTTGTCAGTAGGCTCAGGCAAGTTTTGCGCACATTCTACTTGTATTAAAGAAGATTGTCCAAAATGACAGTTTGGTTTTTAATTTCCCCAGTGCACACTGGTTGCGTCCATAGGCCAAAAATCAAAAATATCATAACAAAATACTTGGACAAAACGAACACAATTTGACACTAAAATGTTCAATCTTCAAAACGCCAAACCGGTTTTTCCGCAAATCTAACGGAACTTTATAAAAATAGCATTGAAAAAATGAACTTGTGTACATGTTTGCACATTGCAATGTGGACAGTAATAAGAAATCATCCAAGAACACAGCAAATGAAGTAAGTAAGTCGTCTCGCCGACTTAGGTATGCCATACACCAGTAAAGCAAACATTTCAACTGTATTAAACAAATGCATTTTCACATGCTTCTTACAATCATATCTTAGTATATTGCTCACTCAATCGTACGAGCACCCTAGGGCCCCCACCAGACAACGGCCAACCCCGGCCTTATGGAAAAACGTTTATATGCATAACTCGACTGTTTTTTGTCCGATTTTGATCAAATTTTGCTAGATATTAGTATTAAATTTAAGTGTGCCAAACTTGATTGCATAAGGTAAAAAAATAGGGAGATAATCAAGTTTTTCAAATTATGGGGGCGGAAAAGGGCGTGGCAAAATTTTTATACATACAAAATGTGTATACATAGTGTTCACTAAGCGAATATACAGTTGCGAAATTAAAAATAGCACCACTTGCTGAGGTTATGTGTTCAAAGGATTCTTGGCTTCAATTTAAGGCTCAAGGAACATGTGAATACGTTTTTGAATGTTTCAATATTTACTACTAAAGGAAGCACAAAAAAATTTTAATAATATCCAACGTATTCAAAGTTTTTCAGGGATTTTCCTCAAATACTCAAAAAATACCCGAAACTAAAAATAGCATATTTCGCAGAATTACATTGTAAAAAATACATGAATAACAGTCCGTGGGTCGAAGTCAATTTTAAAAGCATTAGCACTTTTACAAGCATATCTTAGTATCTCGCTCACTCAATCAGACGAGCACCCTAGCGCCCCCACCAGCCAACGGCCAACTCCGGCCTTATGGAAAAACGTTTATATGCATAAATCGACTGTTTTTGTCCGCTTTTGATCAAATTTGGTATTTTGCTAGATATTAGTATTAAATTTAAGTGTGCCAAATTTGGTTGCATAAGGTAAAAAAATACGGGAGATAATCAAGTTTTTAAGATTACGGGGGCGGAAAAGGGCGTGGCAAAATTTTCATACATACAAAATGTGTGCATTTACTAAGCGAATATACATACCAAATATGGTGGCTCTAGCTGGAATAGTTTTTGAGATAAACGATTTTTTTAAATTGCGGGGGCGGAAAGGGGCGTGGCATAAATTTGAAATAAACTTGATCACTCTACATACTACACGAGTCTACATACCAAATTTGGTGGCTCTAGCTCTTACAGTCTCCGAGATCTAGGTGTTCATACGGACAGACGGACATGGCTAGATCGACTCAGTTGTTGATCCTGATCATGAATATATATACTTTGTCGGAGTCGGAGATGCTTCCTTCTGCCTGTTACATACATTTTGGCGACTTTAATATACCATTTCACCCTATGGGTGTATGGTATAAAAATGTGTGTGCGGTTTAGTAAATGCGTCAAAGAATAAGTTCGTACATATAGTTATCTAAACCTGTACGAGTATTTATGTTTACATTCAAAATTTGAACATTTTCATTAGGCTCGCAAATTATGCCTGCATAAATTTCCAGAAGACATATCGCTGGAGCAAACAAAAGTATCCAAATGACAATGGACTTCAAACCCACCCCTATCCAGCATCTACATATGCCCACCCCTCGTCAGCTGCAAATATTTGGCCAACAGACAAAAATCAATATTTAAATTTTTTTACATCAGAAGCAGAGTAAATTCAAGTTTGTTTCTGGTCAGGATCAGGCAGATCCATTATGTGTGTGTTTTAGGCTTAGATTGTAACCACAAAAAAAGGGAGACAAAAATAGAAAACGAGGGAAGACAGATAAAAGAAGCAAACAAGAGAACAAAAGAAAAACTCCAACCCTGTAACAGTTTGCGATGTGTGAATTTAAGGAAGGGTACGAAAGAGTTAGAAAAGGATAGAATTGGCGGTTGCTTTTTTTTGGTCTCACTCTTTCTATCTCTGTTACCTTCGCTGTATGTGGTTAGTCAGTTGTTTTTATACCCTTGCAAAAAGGGTATATTAAT
Organism: Drosophila willistoni; assembly: GCF_018902025.1. Lineage (NCBI taxonomy): Eukaryota > Metazoa > Arthropoda > Insecta > Diptera > Drosophilidae > Drosophila > Drosophila willistoni. Next base: position 2,439,133 of record NW_025814055.1, read on the forward strand.
TTTGGTCAGAAGTGTGCAACGCATAGAAGGAAGCATCTCCGACCATATTTTTGCATGTAGGCTTGTATATACTGCAGGCGTTGTATATCTCGGATTCAGCCGGATCGGATCACTATATCATATAGCTCCCATACAAACGGCAAAGTCACGAACAGTGACTTTTCTTAATAACTTCATTATTTTGAGCTATTGAGCTGAGCTATTGTCGTGAAATTTAATATTGGTGAGTTAATTACACATATTAACTACTATGCCAAATTTGATCAAGATCGGGTGACTATATCATATAGCTCCCATAGGAACGATCTTTCGAAAACAGTGACTTTTGTGAATAACTTCGTTACTTTTGACGCGATTGCTTTCAAATTAAACATTTGTTAGTTTAATATATCTGTTAATGACTGTGCCGAATTTGATAAAGATTCAGTGACTTTGATCAATATCTTTCCTATGCTAAGATTGTAGGCCGTTCTTTCGCAAACTTTAGCCTTTTTAGAAAAAAACGTTTTTCCATTTTGATGGCTGTAGGTAAGGAAAGAGTTACCAAAAAAGTTGCAAGGGTATACAAACTTCGACGCGGTCGAAGTTAGCCCCGGCCCTCTGGTTTATTTTTGTAGTTGTGTATTTTTTTTGATTGGACTTTAACAATGGCCTTGCAACAATAACAAACACGTAAATAAATAAAAAACACAATTCAATGCTGATTTGAAACCCTCTGAAACTAGTTATTAGTTTTTACAAAGATATTTACAGACATAGGACAAAAATGCCTTACAAGTTTCTAATTAGAATGTTACTTATTGAATTGAACTGTCTAAGTCAACGGCTAAATTACAAGTAATTTTGGACCAAGGTCCAAAGGGTACTTTAACGAAATTAACATTTTGGTTTGGCGTACTATCTTACTACGGCCATCTTCTTTAAATCCCTTTTACCAATTCGCCTGCGAAAATGTACTTACCTTTTTTAAAAAGTTTATGTTGCAAAAGTATGAAATAATTGACAGAGAAATTACTCTGAAAGGGCAGAACTCACTGTTAGTAGCACATTATTATTAATGCGTAATGAGTAACAATCACATCTGGCCTTAATACAATAAAATGTATATCATGTTCTAAGCCTTTAGCAGTACCCTCTGCAAGGATATACGAACTCCCAAAAGGAACCTCGGTCTGAAAAATAACATGGGTCAGAAAAACTTTTTGTGTCTTTTGCTATTATCATTACATAACTCGGAAGACTGCCAAATAAACATAAATTTTCAGATTGTTTTTTTTTTTTTTTTATGTAAATTGCAAGGGTATGCAAACTTTGGCACTGCGAAAGTTAGCCCGTGTTTCTGGTTTTATTTGTTATCAGCTTATCAAATTCAAGCATTGCTCATGAGAGGTTGACGCTCCTTGAAAACTTTTTCTTGAAATTTTCGTTGATTGTTCCTATTGAATTATTGGACAAGTCGTTGACAGCTCAAGATACATAAATTTAGCAGAATATGAAGGCCAATAAATTTGTCCAGTGTGTTTTGCAGAAGAACTCGTATTGTTCTTATAATAATTAAGCCTGGGCTTAGATTTTAATCGATATTCAAATGTAATTAGTCGCGTATTAAATGTATAAGGTTTAATAACATCCATTTAAATAGAGCATGAACAACAAATGAATACGTTCAACGACTGCTAGTTTCTTGTATATATTCTTCGGCTTAGTCGATGTTAGTTTTTTTTATATTTTTTCTTGTTATTCCATAATTATTTGCGCTTAAAGTTGGCTCAAAGTTTCTTCGCTTTCTTTTCATTGACCTTTGGGTGGGTAATTAAATTACCTTTTTTTTCCATTTACGGCACATTAAGAAGCTCAGCGTCACATGTCGGGGAATTTTATGAGGTCTAATGGCAGGAACAGGACGAACATAGGAACAGGAACTTCTACGTTCACATCACTTACATAAAGCTATATGTATATTTTTATTTATAAACTAAAAAAGCACCAAAAAAAATATCAAAGAAGCTAACTTCGGTTACGGTGGAGGGGTGCATTTTAATCCATGTATAGACTGTTTTTTATACCCTTGCAGAGGGTATTATAAAATTGGTCAGATGTTTGTAACGCACAGAAGCAGACGTTTCTAAACCCATAAAGTATACATATAAGTATATTCTTCAGCATGAGAAGCTGGGTCGATATAGCCATGTCCGTCTGTTCGTCCGTCAGTGCGTTTGCGTTTTACTCAGCCATCTTAAGAGCTATTGCGGTGAGCTATTTGAGCTATTTGAGCTACTTATAGACCGGGTAAAATAAAGTATGAAAATTGTCATGATCGGACCACTATATCAAATAGTTTTAGAAGAAACATTTTCGTAGAAATTGGATTATGACAATGAAATTTACTAATATGATAGTATTGGATATAAATGTATGCGTGCCGTGCCTTCCTTAGGGATTGATGGAAGAAGAAGAAAAAATTGTAGTAAAAAGATAATACTGATTTGTTTGTGTATTAGTGAATTGAGTTGCAGGGAAAGAAATCTTAAAATGTAAAGATATTATTGCCAAGGAAGGGTATATAAACTTCGGGATAGACGAAGTTAGCTTCTTTCATTTTTTTTCTAAATAAACTTATGTATGTTTATTTGACCAATAAAATTCTCAAGGTTTAAATAAACATAATTTAAAAACAGAATCAAAGTTTTTTTATTTAGAAAAAAAAAGAAAAAATGAGGGCCAAACCACATCGGATGACTTCTTTTGGCCCACCCTGTATGTTTCCTTTGTGCCAGAGAAAGTTCTACAACCAAAGATTCAAAATATTTCCTTTTTGTATTTCTTCTGAAAGAATATTTTAAAATTGCACGCAATGGGTGTAGTTGAATAAAACATTTCAGATCAATACTGTTAGTTCACTGTATATTACTTTTCCCTTACAGCTTCCGATTAGGTACACAAAATTCCTGAAGTAATGCCTTCTTGAGCCATTTTATTGTCAAATAAATCCTAAATTTCATTGCACCGAGAAATGGAACTGCGCCGTTTCCATGCCCCCTACGCATTTCATACTGCAACCAGCTATCAATCTGTAGCCGCTAGAAGCCACTACATAAATAACTCGACATTAATTTGACTTTAGCAAACAAAAGAATCTCAGCTTGGGGAAGCTCCAGGCTAGAGCCAATACAGTTTTTGGAGACTCGTAAAGCTTGCCCAATTATCCAAGCTTGCCGAATTGGGGTCCAAGTGTATGTACTTATTTATTTTTAAAACTACACATACTTGGGAGCAGTAGAATAAAAGTAGAAAAATTGAATGAAAAGTGCATGGTAATGCCATTAATCAGATTATTGAGAATTACTCACTCATTTGTTAAGATTTTTAGTATTCATAAACTATAGCTAAAAATAAAAAACATATATATATACATATATGAATATATATAAGTGTGTACATCCATATACATATCTGAGTGAAACGTGGAACGATTTAAACGGCCTACATTTTTGGACAGCTGGCCACGCGGTGAGCTCATAAATATGTTTAGAGCATACTGAATTTCAGAATTTTTTCGTTTTTCTTTGAATTGAAAATGAAATCTGGTTCTATTGTACATTTACATCTATGACTATATGTATGTATTTGTGCCAATCTAATCTACAGCTTTAATGTTATCACTTTTGACTTGTGCATTACAATTTTAAAAAACGGAAGGGACATCAAACATCAAAGTGTTGAAAAAAAATCACTTATAACTTTAAAGCTCTTCATATTTCATATCCACAATATTTTTTTAATGAAAGAGGAAAGAAAAAAACTAGTAAAAGTTAACTTAAAATGCTAAGTGATCACCAAAATACTTTTGCTTATATTCGGCAGTGCGTAGAGTAAATATTCATATTCTAAATGTATCTTCCAGACAGTAAATTCTAATTACTTTTATACCACAATACTTTGCATTGTATTGTGGTATTTTAACGTTTTTTTTTTTCTAGAATAGGGTATATTTTGTAGAAGTATAATATTTATATTTTTGCACTTTGTTTATTGATCTGTCAATATTGACGCCTTTGGTGCATACAAGTACCAGTAAAATTTTGATTTCATATTGTAAATAAACTAACAATTTACAATAACAACAATTTCTATTGACTCTACTTTTGTTTTGTTGCAATTGACAATCGTTTGAAGTGGAAATGCGAGAGTTACCTCACTTTTTCGAAATCAGTTTTGCAAGTTTTGCAACAATTTTATTTGTACATAGCTTTGACCAATTTATTTTGTTTGATTTTGTTGCTTATTAAATACCATAATCTTGTTGTGACAAGAAACCAACATACATGAAACTGCATAGAATTCAATCACTTCATAACATTGGCAACATTTGTATTGATTTTTTATGAACAATCAAATTTACGAATGAAAAGAAAAAAAAAAAAAAACAAACACAAAAACAAAAAAAAAAAAATAAATAAGAACTTGTAGTCCATCGCCAAAAACGAACTGGCAAAGTTGACTTTTTTATAGACAAAACGGCGACGAAAACCATTTCCAGCTGGAGAAAAAAACCGATCCGAAAAAGAGAAGCATCAAGAAATATATGTTGGTGTGTACATACATATGTATATACATATATTTTGTAATCAGCATGCAAATTGCAGAATACACAAAACTTTATTAGTTGTGGAATTTATAAAGAAAGTGACTGCAGTGTAAACCTAATGGAAATGATTCTCGAATGACACTCACAGATAGTTAAATACTCTCTGCCCAAATACACACGCACACACAGACAGAGACGTAATCTTGCGGAAGACAAGTGTACCGCTCGTTGTTAAATCGTGGTTGGAATTCGAAAACCGACCCGTACGTGGCGACTAACAAGCGGCAACTGAATTTTAATCATAGCTGGAACTCGCCAGTAAGTCCAAAGATGCTCAGCCCAAAGTTACTCAATGTGAGCCGAAAATATTTGAGTGAGGCGTATTTCGTACCGAAAGTTGTTGCCGGCGAAAGAGCAGAGCACAACAAACGGCACAAAAGCAACGCGCGAGGAAAGAGTACTTCAAAAATATATGAGAGAGAATGATGTGAGTGGAACGGAGCCTGTGCGACAGGTTGCAGCTCGAATGAGTGGTAGTGCCTGCAAATTGGTTTGAGTGTTTTGATACAGATAAAAGCTAGACTCATGGCTTGAATTACAAGTTTTTATGTCTCTAAAATCCGTGGGTCCACTATGCGATGGGGAGGAAGACGTTTTCTTTCACAGTGTAACAGTGCGTATGCGTAATGTCATGTAGCTGAAACGTAGCTGTAGGAGCTTGCAAGTTGAATGAAAGAAGTTTTAGAAAAATAATAGAAAAGAGCTCATATTTTGAACTGTGTCTTGGAGGGACTAAGATTTCTATATTTGCTTTAAAAATTATTTAATTTGGCTTCAACTTTCTTACGGCTCGTGAAAGACAACAACTGTATTCGACATACTGTTGTAATTGCAAAAACAGTATTTTAATTTTGATCAGAAGTCTGTAACGCAACTCCGACCATATAAACTACATATGTATATATATTGTTGATCAGCGTGACGGAACGAGTTTATATAGCCATGTCCGTCCGGAATGCAAACTCCGGCATGAACGAGGTTTGCCCAAGCTCTTTGTTGTTTTTTTGCTGTACCCTTATAAAAAGGTAAGTTCACTTTGATCAAAAGTTTGCAAGTATTTGTTATAAGCCACAAATATTTCATATAAGCCTGTCACGATCAAAGCAAAGCCAAAAACCCCCCCGCCCGTCTGACAAACAGTCATATAAAAGAAATAGAAAGCAAAATACATGCAATGCTTGTGTTATTTATAATTTCAAAGCTATACACATTGTGCCTTTCGGTTTTTGATCATTTAATGCACATTTACATATGTATGTATGGGCGTCACGGAGAGTTTGTGTTAACTCGTTAAGTGATTTTGGTTCGTACGGTGGACCCTCGGTTAACGAACACATTTTTTTTTTTTTTGGGTTACGCTAATGAACAAGGTTTGCAGAATTGACGAAAAAGGTGAAAACCTTAATTGCGTGTAAAATTTCGAAAAGCCAGATAGGAGAATATCCCTAAATCCAAAAAATTAAAATTACTGAAACGGTATACCTATAGCTTTGCCATTTTGTATCCAATATTTATTCAAAATACCTCATTTGACGGATAATCATCTATCTGTCTAATCTGTTGTATGCAGTAACAATAATTTAGGCCGTCAAAATTAGTAAATAGTTGTAAAATAGCGTCAAAATGGGAAAATTAAACAAAAAACAGAAAAAAAAGATTTTACGTTCTTTTTGCTGTGTTTAGAAATTTTGACTCTAATCGTTAAGCTTTAGAATTTGACCTCTGGCATTGGTATGGGATTTATAGAATGACCTCTGTAAATTACCAAATTACCCCAAAATATTCCCATCGTACAACAATTGTGAATCAGTGTAAACCAAAGCTGCAAGCTGCAAACGGGAATGGTTTAACGAGGCAGTTAGAAGTGCACTTATAATGAAGTAAGTAAGTCGTCTCGCCGACTTGGGTATACCATACACCAGGTGAAACAAATATTTAAAATTTCGAAAACCAAATGTATGTCTATTAAATGGTTTTAACATGCCCTCATACCATATGGTATCTCGCTCACTCTACAAACACACGAGCACTCTAGCGATGGTCAAAAAATTGCAAGAGCCAATCGGTTTTTTCTAAATTATGCAGGCGGAAGTGGGCGTGGCAACATATTAAAATATATGTATTCTGCGCGCATACTAAGCCAGTATACATACTAAAATTGGTGACTTTAGCTTTGTTAGTTTTCGAGAAAATCAGTTTTGTTTAATTTGCGGGGGCGGAAATGGACGTGGCAAAATTTGTAAATAGTCAATGTCTGCGCGTCTATTAAGATAGCTTACATACCAAATTTAATGTCGGTAGCTTACATAGTTTTTTAGAAAAACCTGTTTTTTGTGAATTCCGGGGGCGGAAGGGGGCGTGGCAAAAATTTGAAAACAAACTCGATAAGTGTACATACTACACGAGACTGCATACCAAATTTGGTGGCTCTAGCTCTTATAGTCTCCGAGATCTAGGTGTTCATACGGACGGACGGACGGGCGGACAGACGGACATGGCTAGATCGACTCGGTTGTTGATCCTGATCAAGAATATATATACTTTGTGGGGTCGGAGATGCTTCCTTCTGCCTGTTACATACATTTTGGCGACTTTAATATACCATTTCACCCTATGGGTGTATGGTATAAAAATAGATATGGCTTCTCAAAAGTGTAAATATATTCGAAGTGTGGTCTCTATTAGAGCTTGAACTGACTTGGCCATGCCAATGAATTAACATATTTAATCAAATGTAGTTACTTCCGTAGAAAATTAGGCATTGCAGTCACTATGGACAAAACTTAGAAGGTTTTTAAGAAGGAAGAGAGAGAGAGAAAGTAAAAAGGCAAGTTGACACTTGGCAATGCTTTTTTTGCATTATAACAACATAACAAACTAACATTCATTATTTTATTTTTTTCCTAAGTAAAATTCATCGAAGTTAAGTCAGAAGTAAGAATATTTTTTTGACTCAACCTTAATGAAGAATTTCCTTAATTTCTCTCTCTCTCTCACATTGACTCTCTCATTGAAACTGTCAAACTTATACAATAAAAACTTGAACCAGTGCTCACTCACATCGACTCTCTTATTGAATCTGACCCTTCCTCAACCTACCCATTGGCAAATGAAAAGTCACTTAAGAACACCCCTATCCGAAAAGTCTCAAAGCGAAAACCTATCCGAGTTGGGAGTAAAAACAAAGCGAAAAACGGAAAAACATCCGACGAAATATTTTACGACGCACATATGTCAGTACATAAAACATATACATATTTATTGCTGTTCTCAGTTTGCTTGATGGAGAGAGGGTTAAAAAACCCCCTTTACCACTGTAAAAGAAACTTTTCAGCGTATATTTTACACTGAATAAGCAAAAACATACATACATACATGTACATAGAATTATGCCTAAGTAGAAAACAACGTGGCATTTACTGAAAAACTATTGGTGTGAATCCTTTTGTCATTAATCACAGCCTGTGGACGTAAAAAGATTATTAAATACTATGCTCCTTTAATGTCCTACAATTTTAAAAATGTCTACACTTCTTTAAAAATGAAATAAGTCGTCTCGCCGACATAGGTATACTTATACATAAAATAACAAATGCCCTCATGTATCTCGCTCACTTAAGCATATAAGCAACCTAGCGCCGCCATCAGACACTAGCTAGGCTATTTTCAATCCGATTTCGATCGAATTTGGTATGTTGATGTATATTAGTATTAAATTTAAGTATGCCAAATTTGATTGCATAAGATAGAAAATTGCGGGAGATAATCAAATCAAATTACGGGGGCGTGGCTAAATTTATACACACACATAATCTGCGCGTTCACAAAGCGAGTATACATATATAGCAAACATGATGTCTCTAGCTAGAATAGTCTTCCAGAAAAACACTTATTTAAGGGCGGAGGTGTTGTTCTTTTTCGGATTTTGGCGGCAAATTCGTTGAATATTTCTGAAACTTTGAATGAATTTATTGTTTACAATGTTGAACTAATAGTATTACCAAATTAGAAGATGTAGCAAAAAACACGCCAGAAGTATATTTGACAGGAAACACTGATTTACACTTAAAAATTCTACATTTTTCATTGGCTTATAGTTAGTATCATTATAGTTTATACAGTATAGGGTTTTGTATGGAATACCATATCGGGTAAATGGCGTCTAAGATTTTGCTGGCACATACGGCCAATTCTGATCACCAAAAAGGTGAATTACACGACCAGGAATTGACTTATGCAGTAATTGAATTGTTTCTTGGGCTGTATGTTTCCTTGTTTCCTATCAAGCAAATACTTCTTGCGGGATTTTTGGCACACCCCATATAATATTAAATAAATGTACAACGTCTTTTACGCAAATAGCTGACTGATGCATCTTCTTTGCCGCTCCTTTCTGAGATATGTACGTAATCTGACGCTACAACTTTTAACAGCAACCGCTTTTAGCAGTATTGGGACAAACCTTTTGAACTGTCCGCTCCTCATCAGTATCGGTCAAACACGGATCGTCATCCATCGGTTTTAGAACATAATCATTTGTAGCTTTGATTTCCTGCAGTTGAATAGTCAACCGCTGAATGTTCGCAAGATTTATGTGAGCATAGTCAAGAGTTCTCACTATCCGATCCCGTAGAACACACTACGAATATTGGCAGCATTTTCTTTAATACAATCCAGAAACATTTTTCGATTGTCGTGGTTATTAAAATTCATTTGTATTTTTAAAAAATATATAATTTTAAATGAAATATTTTAATTATTTTTTTATGGACTGTGGTTCAATTTGATTAAGAAGAGAAAGCATATCAAAATTGTTGACACATAGGAGAGGAGGACACAGGCATGTGTGTGATAAGTCAATTAAGTGATTAAAATTAATACAATGGTCAAGGCTAAGCCGATTAGCTGGCTAACAAAGCATAAATTATATGATTCACTCTTTGTATGACACCTCCAAGAGCGATAAATTAATGTGTCAATAAATATAAAATTATCATAAATATCGTCATGTAGGCTTAACGAGAGGCTACCGCAATTATTTAAGAAATATGAGTCGCTTCAACTGACTTAATACGTTCTCTCACTAACTATCATCCTAGTTTTAGGATGTTTTCTACTTTATTCGGACTTGTGCCCTGTTCAAAAAGTAAAGAAAATTTGGGCTTGGATTGACAATCCCTTTTTGTTCATTTGTTTATTTTGTCTGTGGTTTCTGAGATAATTCGAGTTAATTGGTAGGGAGGTTAAACAAATTTATTCATGCTTTTGTAAAATAACAAGGTTATTTTGTTTTTCGGCTAAGTGAAAAATAATTATAAGTAGATGCCGCGTATTAATAAGTTTTATATTGATTGATAGACGCGATAGATTTAAAAGGAATTTAAAGAAGTTTTAGGTTTTATTTTCCCAATTTAAGAATATTAGACCGGCTGACGAAAATCATCGATTTTTATAAACATACTCGAAAGCGTCGTTTCCGTTAATTTTATCACGCAACTGATTCTTTATTTTTATCCCATTTAATCTTATTCGTCTTCAACTATTTCCTATTTGAAAGTAGCATACAAAATGAAGCAAGTCAGTCGTCTCGCTGTGTTTAAGATTAAACATCGTGTTCACCTGAAATGGATTCACCAAATCAGATGCACCAAGAAATATAAAAACGAAACAAAAACATAACACAATGAAGTAAGTAAGTCGTCTCGCCGACTTAGGTATACCATACACCAGTAAAGCAAATATTTAAACTTTATTAAACAAATGCATTTTCACATGCTTTTTACAAGCATATCTTAGTATCTCGCTCACTCAATCATACGAGCACCCTAGCGCCCCCACCAGCCAACGGCCAACTCCGGCCTTATGGAAAAACGTTTATATGCATAATTCGACTGTTTTCCGATTTTGATCAAATTTGGTATTTTGCTAGATATTAGTATTAAATTTAAGTGTGCCAAATTTGATTGCATAAGGTAAAAAAATACGGGAGATAATCAAGTTTTTCAAATTATGGGGGCGGAAAAGGGCGTGGCAAAATGTTTATACATACAAAATGTGTGCATTTACTAAGCGAATATACATACCAAATATGGTGTCTCTAGCTGGAATAATTTTTGAGATAAACGCTTTTTAAATTGCGGGGGCGGAAAGGGGCGTGGCAAAAATTTGATAATTAACTTGATCATTCTACATACTACACGAGTCTACATACCAAATTTGGTGGCTCTATCTCTTACAGTCTCCGAGATCTAGGTGTTCATACGGATAGACGGACGGACGGCCAGACGGACGGATGTACAGACGGACATGGCTAGATCGACTCCGCTGTAGATGCTGATCAAGAATATATATACTTTGTGGGGTCGGAGATGCTTCCTTCTGCCTGTTACATACATTTTGGCGACTTTAATATACCATTGGTATGGGTGTATGGTATAAAAATAAGTCATAAAGATTCATATCACAAGTATTGCTTAAGACCAAACAAAACATGCATCCACACATCCACATGGAAAATACTTAAGATTATAACAATTGCGCAAACTCAAGTAGCCAACGCTGAGCATAATATATAAACAATTTTCAATCCCAAAAAAAAGTGGGTCATTAGAATAAGCATTTTTAAGAACAATTGTCGCCTCCTAGAGTCTAAAAGTTTGTTTATATACACAACTCTTTGATAAATAAAATCAGTTCATATTTTGAATTTAAGGAATTAAGACAGGGTTATTTTCACACTGACTTCGATACACCACGTGCCAAGCTGCTTGGAATGGGGTCGGAAAAGGTTTCTTTTGCTTCCTATATTATTTTGGCAACTTTAATGTACTATTTTAAAAGAAGAAAAAAACCAAGGCAGCAAGAAGAAAATTAAATAAAATTGTGTCGCATAAGGAACATTTTACAAAAACCTCTTAGTCAAACAGGAAATGTTCCTGTTCACATGGGTACCCTAATAAATCACATATTCAACCGCATTTACATTTTAAAGTGCGAGAAAGTGTAAAAAAGCTAGAAAAGAAAGTTAACTGTATACGGTGAAGCAATCAATCAACTTGCTTTCACTTAGGTTCAAAAATGGAGAACAAATATGCTCAAGACTATCACAGAATCCGTCATCTAAGAAGCACTTGACCGATGGGGCGTATGTATAATGTCAACACCGTTGCATAGACAAAGTTGAAATTTTAATAATTAAAAGATATACAAACTTAAAACGTATTTGCTTCTAAATATGATTATGCTATGTGAACCAGAGAAGGATCTCTCGAAATTAATACATGCACAAATATATATTGGTATACATGTGAGTTGAGTGGGTTTACTCAACTAAGTTTATTGATTATTTTAAATAAAAATTAGTTTGAAAAAGTTACAATTATTCTAATCTGGTCGTTTACTCTGCTGCTTCGGTTCACGCTCACTGCTGCTTTTTCGTTGCCGACTCTCCAACTTCAACTGTGCCTCTCTATTGTTCTCTGCTGTCTGCTGTACTCTCTGGTGTTAATATGGCGCCACATTTTCATATAATCGCAACTGGTAGAAGTGTTTGTAGACCCTTTGACATCAGCTGCTTTCCTTCCGTCGTATCTACCATTCCTCTTTACCTGCGTCACCTCATAAGGACCTAAATATTCGCTGGGCGGTTTTTTTCCTGTGACAAACTGCGTCCTGCGTATGGTGACTAAGTCTCCAACCTGGTATCCGGCATCTGGCTTCCTTTTACTGTCAAAGTGCTTCTATAGGACTTCTGCGCTTGTATAATTTCAGCTTTCGCGTTCTGCCTCATTAGTTGGCGCTCTTCATCAAAGCGTTGGTACATATCTTCTTCAAGTTTCACGATCTGTTCATCTCGCTGCGCTACTCGATTCCTTTAGCTCCTGCTCAACACGTTCCTTTGCAGAATTGGCCTGCTCTAGCTTGGTCATGGTTTCGGGTTTCTTTTCCTTCAATCGCTTGGTTTCATTTTGTTTCTCCTCCAGGACAAATGTCGCCTCATCGCGTCCCTGGGTCTTTTGTTCCGACTATTTGCGATTGTCATGTCTAATATTGACCTGATTGCCTTCTTTGGCCTCAGTTTCATAGGCCTTTGACTGAAGAGTCTGTTGTTGTTGGCTTAATTGCTCGTCACGCTTATCTAGGTCTGCTTACACGCGACTCGACGAGTTCCCTCTGCAGCAAATCGATTTGCTTTTCCACATCGATTTTCTCAGCAATTGACATACACATCATACTGCTCCTGAAGCTCTTGAAAAGACTTGCGACCATAGAGTATATCTAAAGTCGCTTTTCAACTACAAACAGTCGACAATATAGCGGATTACGTACTGCACATCAACGTCACCAACCGCAGCCAGCTTTCTCATCTGAAGAAGATACTCGTGAAATGACACCTGATTGTGCTTTTCCCGATCACGTAGCTCTGCGTGAATCTCGGCGCTGCATTTGCTTCGTTGACCAAATTCATTCTCCAGCATCATCCGTAGCTCCGAATATTGGCTTATCTGTATGGCCTCCAGAAACAACTTTGCCGTTTTGGTTATTTTGGCACGTGGTTCTACATATGTACGTTTGCTTTATGTTTAGGCCATATGCCTCAGCATTTAATTCAAAATTCTGAAACCAATGTTTCACCGGAATTTTTGCGCCATCAAACTCAGCGATGATTTTCTCATAGGTTTCCGCTGCGATTGTACCACTGTTTCTATTCTGCTCGTCTAATCCAACTTTCAAAGCGAGCAACTGCACCAGTTCCTGCAGAATTTTTAGTACTATCAGCCATGCCCTATATTCCTGAAGCACTAACTTCGCCTCCACAACTTCACCCAGCTTCATCTCGCCACTAGCTTCGTCTGTCCTTCTCTAAACTGCCTTCTTTGCTTTAGATCTGGTGTAAAATGGTTGTCTCACTCTCACTTTAAATATTGCAGAACACTGTGTTTGTAGTGCCGTCCCTCTCATCACTCAGCAAATTCGCGGAAAAAATTTTGATACTCCTCTGGCCAAATTTGAGACACCTCCAGACAACTCTAAATAACTTGCATTTTCCAAATTAAGACGAGCCCCAAAATGTGAGTTGAGTGGGTTTACTCAACTAAGTTTATTGATTATTTTAAATTAAAAGAAGTTTGGAAAAGTTTCAATTATTTTAATCTCGTCGTTAACGCTGCTGCTTCGGTTCACTTATTTTCTCTCACACTGCTGCTTCTTCGTTGCCGACTTTCCAACTTCAACTGTGTCTCTACTGTTCTCTGATCTATGCTGTTAAACGCTGACAAGACAAATGAATAAACCCGAACTAACTTTGGATTTCTTGCACATTATTTGAGTAGAATTTAATATTCAATATTTGATATTGCTTTGCTGTTTTGCAACAGCCATGCCTAGCCAAATTGGATCTCTGATTCGCGGTGTATTTTAGAACAGCACAGCAAGTGCGGCAAAATACAAAATTTGGCAATATGGTATTGTCCGACCTTATAATTTCAGACAATATCGATTAAATTGCACTGCGTCCTTTGCATTTGCTGGACAAAGTATAGGTTCCATTTTCTATTTGCTCTGTTATGAATTTTGAATTATTTTCCTTCATTTTTCCCAAGAACATAGAAAAATTATATTATTGTTTTGGTGATGACAAAAATTCGATGAATATCGAAAGTGTAATTGTGAGAAAACAGACGATAACACCCATTTGCCGAAGCAAAAGATTCGTTTCGCTTAATGAAGTTGAAGGAAAATATGCGGTCATACAGAATGCAATACTTTTATGAGCGTTCGATTCAAACCGATACAGCTCAATCACTCAATACGAAGGACCGCATCGAACACAATCAAACTCAATGATTGATTGCACCGTAAAACTTATTACTCTTTGCAGTTCTCTGATACATACATTTGTCAAGTAATTCTTTGTCAAATTAATAAATCATTATACCATACACCCAGGGTGAAATGGTATATTAAAGTCGCCAAAATGTATGTAACATGCTCCGACCCCACAAAGTACATACATATATTCTTGATCAGGATCAACAACCGAGTCGATCTAGGCATGTCCGTCTGTTTGTCCGTCCGTCTGTATGAACACGCAGATCTTGAAGACTATAAGAGCTAGAGACACTAAATTTGGTATGTAGACCAAGGGTGGCCACGGAAATTTGAGGCTGGGCAGCGAAAAAGGTCACGTTTGCGAGTCGACGCACACAAAAATTTGTGTGCCTCGAGTTTTATGACGGGTCATAAAACGACATTTTTTGGGTCGAGCGAGCGATCGTCGTCGAACTTGTAGGCAGAGGGACGGACAAGTCCAGAATTTTACGGGGAGGGGGAAAAAGGTCGCGATCTCGAGCTCACAACTTGTTGGCAGAGGGAGTGAGGGACAAGTAAAAAATAAGGGTTGTTATTAATGAGTTAATTGAAATTTTGGCCACGCCCCCTTACGCCACCAGAATTTACAAAAAACAGTATTTCTTCAAACTATGCCAGCTACCGACATTAAATTTGGTATGTAAGCTAGCTTAATAGACGCGCAGTAATTGACTATTTAAAAATTTTGCCACGCCCATTTCCGCCACCGCAAATCAAACAAAACTGATTTTCTCGAAAACTAACAAGCTAAAGTCTCCAAATTTAATATGTATACTGGCTTAGTATGCGCGCAGAACATATATATTTTAATATGTTGCTACGCCCACTTCCGCCTCCATAATTTAGAAAAAACCGAATGGCTCTTGCAATTTTTATACCATACACCCATAGGGTGAAATGGTATATTAAAGTCGCCAAAATGTATGTAACAGGCAGAAGGAAGCATCTCCGACCCCACAAAGTATATATATTCTTGATCAGGATCAACAACCGAGTCGATCTAGCCATGTCCGTCTGTTCGTCCGTCCGTCCGTCCGTCTGTCCGTCTGTCCGTATGAACACCTAGATCTCGGAGACTGTAAGAGCTAGAGCCACCAAATTTGGTATGTAGACTCGTGTAGTATGTAGTATCAAGTTTATTTCAAATTTTTGCCACGCCCCTTTCCGCCTCCGAAATTAAAAAAAAACGTTTATCTCAAAAACTATTTCAGCTAGAGACACCATATTTGGTATGTATATTCGCTTAGTAAATGCACACATTTTGTATGTATAAAAATTTTGCCACGCCCTTTTCCGCCCCCATAATTTGAAAAACTTGATTATCTCCCTATTTTTTTACCTTATGCAATCAAGTTTGGCACACTTAAATTTAATACTAATATCTAGCAAAATTTGATCAAAATCGGACAAAAAACAGTCGAGTTATGCATATAAACGTTTTTCCATAAGGCCGGAGTTGGCCGTTGGCTGGTGGGGGCGCTAGGGTGCTTATATGACTGAGTGAGCGAGATACTAAGATATGCTTGTAAAAAGCATGTGAAAATGCATTTGTTTAATAAATTTGAAATATTTGCTTTACTGGTGTATGGTATACCTAAGTCGGCGAGACGACTTACTTACTTCATTTGAGCATTGCAATCTACCAAATTTGATTGAAATCGGACTAGAAACATGCAAAATATGCGTATGAACGTATTTTGCTACGCGATCCATAAGGGCAGAATTGGTCGTTGGCTAGTGGCGGCGCTGGAGTGCTCGTGTGTTTGTAGAGTGAGCGAGATAGCATATGGTTATGAGGCATGTTAAAACAATTTAATAGACATACATTTGGTTTTCGAAATTTGAAATATTTGTTTC
Source organism: Drosophila willistoni (assembly GCF_018902025.1). Classification (NCBI taxonomy): domain Eukaryota; kingdom Metazoa; phylum Arthropoda; class Insecta; order Diptera; family Drosophilidae; genus Drosophila; species Drosophila willistoni. Next base: position 2,455,508 of record NW_025814055.1, read on the forward strand.
ACCTGGTGTATGGTATCCCCAAGTCGGCGAGTCGACTTACCTATTTAAATTTTTTATACCATACACCCTTAGGGTGAAATGGTATATTGAAGTCGCCAAAATGTATGTAACAGGCAGAAGGAAGCATATCCGACCGCACAAAGTATATATATTCTTGATCAGGATCAACAACCGAGTCGATCTAGCCATGTCCGTCTGTCCGTCTGTCCGTATGAACACCTAGATCTCGGAGACTGTAGGAGCTAGAGCCACCAAATTTGGTATGTAGACTCGTGTAGTATGTAGAGTGATCAAGTTTATTTCAAATTTTTGCCACGCCCCTTTCCGCCCCCGCAATTTAAAAAAAGCGTTTATCTCAAAAACTATTCCAGCTAGAGACACCATATTTGGTATGTATATTCGCTTAGTAAATGCACGCATTTTGTATGTATAAAAATTATGTCACGCCCTTTTCCGCCCCCGTAATTTGAAAAACTTGATTATCTTCCGTATTTTTTTACCTTATGCAATCAAATTTGACACACTTAAATTTAATACTAATATCTAGCAAAATACTACATTTGATCAAAATCGGAAAAAAACAGTCGAGTTATGCATATAAACGTTTTTTCATAAGGCCGGAGTTGGCCGTTGGCTGGTGGGGGCGCTAGGGTGCTCGTATGATTGGGTGAGCGAGATACTAAGATATGCTTGTAAAAGTGCTAATGCTTTTAAAATTGACTTCGACCCACGGACTGTTATTCATGTGTTTTTTACAATGTAATTCTGCGAAATATGCTATTTTTAGTTTCGGGTATTTTTTGAGTATTTGAGGAAAATCCCTGAAAAACTTTGAATACGTTGGATATTATTAAAATTTTTTTGTGCTTCCTTTAGTAGTAAATATTGAAACATTCAAAAACGTATTCACATGTTCCTTGAGCCTTAAATTGAAGCCAAGAATCCTTTGAACACATAACCTCAGCAAGTGGTGCTATTTTTAATTTCGCAACTGTATATTCGCTTAGTGAACACTATGTATACACATTTTGTATATATAAAGATTTTGCCACGCCCTTTTCCGCCCCCGTAATTTGAAAAACTTGATTATCTCCCGTATTTTTTTACCTAATGGCACACTTAAGTTTAATACTAATATCTAGCAAAATACGAAATTTGATCAAAATCGGACAAAAAACAGTCGAGTTATGCGTATAAACGTTTTTCCATAAGGTCGGAGTTGGCCGTTGGCTGGTGGGGGCGCTAGGGTGCTCGTATGATTGAGTGAGCGAGATACTAAGATATGCTTGTAAAAAGCATGTGAAAATGCATTTGTTTAATAAAGTTGAAATATTTGTTTTACTGGTGTATGGTATACCTAAGTCGGCGAGACGACTTACTTACTTCATTTTTTATACCCTTGCAGAGGGTATTATAAAATTGGTCAGATGTTTGTAACGCACAGAAGGAGACGTTTTTTTGTTTAATATTTGTCACTTCCTCCTAAAGAAAACTCATTTTCTCAAAGTTAAATATGTCGCATTTAGCTTAGTACGCTCTCAGATTATGTTTGATTAAAAGTTTTGCTTCCGCACAGGCTTTATTTCTTATATTCTGCAAATTTTAGACCAATGCAATCAAATGCACTAAAATTAATGTTATTAATAATTTTTAGCAACATACCCAATTCACTCCTAAATTCGGTGTAATTGTAAGAATAGTAAATGTTTTCACCTAACGTCCTAAAGAACGATGTTGTCGGTTGCGTCGTTAGGTTGCTCATGAGCTTGTAAGCGTGTAAAAAAGGTTTTAAACAACCAAATTTGGTCTTAATAATGTAAAACAGTTCCTTCACTTGGTGCATGGTGTACCGAAGTCGACGCAATGACTTACTGCCTTCGTTTTGTGAGTAGGTATGCCTATGTATAAGTATGTTTGTATGTGGGCCTGCACTCATGCAAATCATAAGCCGATAAATCCCTGACAATTGTGTCATTGAATAGGGCTTTTAGTTTTTGGAATCGACTAAACTTTTGGCTACAATTTGCATAGTCGGCTTAAGTATGCGTCAACTGAATGCCAAACTGATAGCAGTTGCCTTTTAGTTTTGTTGTGAAAGTCAACGGGAGGAAGTAGCAAATAAGATGAAAGCAACATGAAAATCCAATCAGCTGGAAAGCATATAGATTATTATAGTCGGCCTCATTACTTTTTTTATTAATTATTTTTTTGCATCCTTATTATTTTGTCTAACGGTTTTCATTTAAAGTCAAATGTCCAATTAACAGCATATAAGTAAGCATACTATTTAAATGTTTGTCTAGACTCCGAACAACCATGGGTTGATCGACTCGGCTTTTGATGGTGATAAAAAATATATATTATGGATTTGGAAAAGCTTCCTTCTGCCCCTTTTATAATTATAGGTTCTTTAATATACCATTTTAAATACATTTCTCCCAATACATATGCACATTTGAAATCCATATACTTTACACCGCATAGCTTCTATATCATATTTTCCCGAGCCGCATATTTTAGAATTGTTTGCTTTACCTTGCCAACCGACTTCACTTCGCCATTTAACAAGATTACAAATTTTACAAGTCTTTTTCATTAACTATCAATAAAACTTAAATTTTGATCGATATTTTAATTGTACAAAGGCTTCGCAGTATAGCATGGTAGTTGCAAGGGTATACAGTTGCGGGGGCGGAAGGCGGGCATGGCAAAAAGTTTGAACAATTAGTTTCGTTTTATTTAATTTGCGGGGGGCGTGGTTAAAATTTTAAATAAACTCAAATACCGTAGGTATTACAGGAGTCTAAGTACCAAATTTGGTGACTCTAGCTCTTAAAGTCTCCGAGATCTACGAGTTTATACGGACAGACGGACGGACGAACGGGCGGACATGGCTAGATCGACTTGGCTGTTGATCCTGATCGAGAATATATATTCTTTATGGGGTCGAAAATGCTTATTTTTGCCTGTTATATATGTAAGATGTGTGCTAGGTTGCTGGTCGTTTTTGTAGCCCTGGCGAATAAGAGAAGAGGCAGAAAGTTGGCGAGAGTCGAAAAGTAGCATCATCGGTGTAAATTTGTCTGCGAGTGAAGCCGAAAGTCGTCGGTAAAAATAAGTAGAAGAATCAAGTCGGTTTAAACGTTGTATTTAATTAAGCCTAATTTGTGAACCCTATTGAACTAATTTTGTTTTTGTAAACTGATATAGCATTAAAACTCTCTATTTGTTTTTATACAAATAAATCCATTACATTTGGGGGCTCGTACTCGTGCTATCGGTTAATATAAAGACAATCGGTGCTTAAGTTGTGAAATGGTTTTTAAAAGTTGGTAAAAATCATTTAAAGTTGTAAGTTGCTATTGGAAAATTCTCGTTGTGAAATTGAAAGAGTTGTTGTTGTTGAACCAAATCGGTAATGACGAAAACGAATCGTACTCCGGCAAAAAACACTGAGAAAAAACGCGCGGGCGCCGAAATGAGACCTTGAAAAAAGCTGACGAAATTGAAATACAAGAAGAGAAGCAAGAAGTTGGATGCATAACAAGAGCCAGAGAAGTACGCGAAGCGTTGATGCTGGATTTGGTCGAAAAACGAGAAGAGAACACGAAAGAGAATAATATGGAAGAAGAGAACAACATGATGTTGAAAAATTTGATACAGTTGCTGACGCTGAAAATCGAAGCTGACCAAGTGAAACAGGGTGACTCAGGCATTCAAGCAGACGATTTGCTAAAGTGGTACCCAACTATGATGGACAAAGTATGCCTCTGGAGATGTGGTTCAATAATTTTGAACTGAATACTGAGGCCTATGAAGCAAAAATATGTTCAGGGCCGATCTAAAATGACTAAAGTTGCAAAGTTATTTTTAGATTCAACTCTAGTACGCAGTTATGATGATCTTCGTGTCCAGTTGGAAAACGAAATTGGCATGGACGACGCACAGTGGGGCCTTCTGGCATTTAGCATTGCAAAAATCATAGCGTCTAAACCAATTAAGCGATTTCAAAAATTTCGATCTCAAAAAGCATATGATAAAGAATACCTTAAGCTTCAAAATAAATGTTTGTCAAAAGTGCTGGGTGTTCGTGGTGCTGTAATATTCAAGGTCAGAAAATATTTCCAAGCATGTTTTTCCTTTAAAAATGGATCGAAACCCGGTTTTTTTTCAATCACAAATGGAATTTTTCATTGTTTTAGACGACTATGTAACATTTTTTAATGTTTTAATTTGGTTTTTTAACATAATTACAAAAAGAAAAAAAATATTTTTTTTAAATTTTTTTTTAGGTTAATTTTGAAAATTTGGTATTGATGGCTGATTTTCTTCAAAATAATTTTCAATATTTACATCAGTATCTAATAAACTCAACATTTCGGGATTATAGCTGCTATTTTCCAAATCCTTTCCTGATCGCACGTGTCTCAGAGATACAAAAAGTGAGTCCGAAGAGGCTGCCAGCATGTTAAAAAGGTCTTCATTTTGTCTAACACGAGAAGTTTTTAATGTATTAGTGTATCTGAACCTTTTGTAGTCCTTGTTTTTACATTCCTGTGCTTCTTCGGATAGCTCTCCAAGTGGTAAACACTGATATTCTATTAAATCCTTTCCGTGAGCCAAAATGCTATGTACCGTTGGGGTAAGTTTTTTTTGCGGATACAATTCAGTCAAAAGATGAGCAGTCTTTGAAGTATATTCGGCAAATTTTTCACCATTTACCATTTCCTTGCAATTTTTAACATTCAAGATAGCAGCCAACCTTTTAATGATCTCTTGACTAACACCTGTTATAAAAGATGTCACTTCATCATTTTCAAAAAATCTCCTTGAAGTATTTCCGTATCCGTACTTTGGGCAGTCAACTTTCAGTCTCAGCTTTATATTGTGTATATTTGATTTTCAACTTAAGCTCCGTACTAGCGTTTTCAAATGAAACGCTCATCTCCTTTAGCAATCCCATTTCAAAATCATTTAAGTTTTCACACTCTTTGAAAACTTTCAAAATCCTTTCATTCTTTAACAACATTTTTGCACAATTAAATAAAACTGTCTTGAATTATATTGAGAAATACTATTCAGTCCTGATTTAAGGTGTTTATGAAGTTAAAAATAAACTGTCGCAAACGAGAGGAATAAGTAGCTCTTTATGTTATATTTTTTGAATTAACTAGGTAGAACGAAAAATCGGTATTACCCTTTTTGTATTAATTAGGTAAACAACTTAATATTTACATCCAATTAGGTAAACGGAAATAAAAACGACCAACCCACAAATAGGACAAACTTTTCATCAACTTAAATAACATTTACCTGCCTTGTCAGTTTTTCCAACGCAGGTAATTAGCAATCTAACATTGTAGAAAGGCATATGTATAAAAAGGTAGTATTTGCAAAACAGCATTACGCAATGTTATCATTTAAATACAATGAAGCTATAGGCAAATACGCATGCGCTCTTCTTCTTCCTTATACCTTGCAACGCATTTTTATACCCTTGCAAAAAGGGTATATTAATTTTGGTCAGAAGTGTGCAACGCATAGAAGGAAGCATTTCCGACCATATAAAGTATATATATTCTTGATCAGCATGACGAGACGAGTTCATATAGCCATGTCCGTCCGTCCGTCCGTCCGTCTGTCCGTCCGTCTGGATCAACGCAAACTCCTCCTAGACAGTTGGAGCTACAGAGCTGAAACTTGGCACGTAGGCTTGTATATACTGCAGGCGTTGTATATCTCGGATTCAGCCGGATCGGATCACTATATCGTATAGCTCCCATACAAATGGCAAAGTCACGAACAGTGACTTTTCTTAATAACTTCGTTATTTTCTGAGCTATTGTCATGAAATTTAATATTGGTGAGTGAATTACACATATAAACGACTGTGCCAAATTTGATCAAGATCGGGTGACTATATCATATAGCTCCCATAGGAACGATCTTTCGAAAACAGTGACTTTTGTCAATAACTTCGTCACTTTTGACGCGATTGCTTTCAAATTAAACATTTGTTAGTTTAATATATCTGTTAATGACTGTGCCGAATTTGATAAAAATCGGGTTACTATATCATATAGCTCCCATAGGAATGATCGGTGGAAAACAGTGACTTTGATCAATATCTTACTTTTTTCCTATGCTAAGATTGTTAGCCGTTCTTTCGCAAACATTAGCCTTTTTAGCTTAAACATTTTTCCACTTTGATGGCTATAGGTAAGGAAAGAGTAACCATAAAAGTTGCAAGGGTATACAAACTTTGACGCGGTCGAAGTTAGCCCCGGCCCTCTGGTTTAGGCTAGGTTGCCTTAGTTTTATGGCTTACGCTTCGCTGTCGCAGGTCTCCGCATATTGGGACTATATACATCTGATAGGTAAATAGTTCACCTACCTAGTGTATGTAGTATTGATACTCGTTGAGTCTTGCTAGTTTTATTCCATCAAAGTTCAAAAAATTCCAATATTTAGTACATTTTTTAAACGCTTCTAGTTCAATAACTATTTAAGTAATTATAAAAATTTATGAAACATGCTATTAATAAAGAACATACTTTTCAGATAAAAATCCAAGATCGATTGTTAAAATCGCCCAATATTCAGTTTTAAAGTTGCGATTTTTTTTAAAAGTAGAATTTTTTCTTTTCACTAAAAATGTCTCAACTTTGGGCGCCTCTAGCACCCATGAATCTCAACCGATTTCAAAAATTTTTCGGATTCATAATCTCTCAAGTATTAAACGCGATCATGAAAAAAACGTATTTTTGCAACGCTATCCGAGCAGAGGCCCAAGTGTGCGACGTATCTAGCGCTAATTTACATCAGAAGCTACGTGAGCGTAAGATGCAGAAAGAGGAAACCTTTCGAGAGTACATGTTTCATATGAAGTCAATCGCAGCAGAAGGCAATATAGATATGAAATCGGTACTGCGCTATAAAGCAGACGGTTTGAACATGAAGAACGACTTAAAGATCAACTTATATTGCGCCCAGTCAGCTACGAGAAAAATATGAAATCTATCAGCACAGCAATGGAAATGGCAAAGATCGATGTGCCACAAGGTCTGAAGAAAGTTAGCCAGAGAAACTACGAGAAAAAGCCTCTTTGCTTTAACTGCGGATCGAGCGAGCATCTTAGAAAGGAATGCAATGTGACAACAAAATGTTTTCGCTGCAATGGTGAGGGTCATATTTCAAAGAACTGTCCAAAGATTGCGAATATTGATGCAGTGTATAATTCGAAGCGCATGGAGACTGCAAACATTGGTGTAGTACAAAATCCAAAACGCGTAAAAGAAGTGGGCATAAAAGGTTGCAACATTAATGCATTGGTTGACACAGGAGCGGATGTATCTTTGGTGTCCAGAAGCGCTGTAGAGAAGATTGGAGTTAAAAGTCTGCAGAACTCTGTCAAGAATTTGGTTGGTCTAGGCGGAAAAGTTACTCATCCGCTTGGTACTTTTCAAGCTGAGGTCAAGGTGGACGACGTCTAGACAGTCCAAAAATTTGTTGTGGTCGCAAACGAAGATGTGTATGATGTTGTACTCGGCTATGACTTTATGGAAAAGTTCTTCGTTACGTCGTCGGAAGCAGGATATAAGTTTTATAGTGGCGTAGCCATAAAATTTTTCGGGGAGGGTTAACATGTTTTAGGATCAAAGATATTGACCAAAATTCTAAATATGAGATATCACTTAGATAATGTGTAACATATAGGGTGTTGTACATATATTGAAATGCTGTATCTATGTATATATATAAAATTGTAAGCCGTTTTTTTTGTAAGTTAATAAGTCATTCAGGAATCAACCAATTTTGTCAATTTTTTTTTTGTAAATGTTGGTTGTGGTCCAAAGAAGGGAATTTTCCAAAAGAAAGTTAATTTTCAGTTTAACCAATTAACTAAAGGCGTTTTAAAATGAATGAATAAAACCAGTTTTATACAACACTATACGTTAGAGGTATACGTCAATTTTTTGCGTTCAATAAGAGAAGTGAGCTTAGAATTTAAAAAATTAAGTGAATTGTATATAAACCACATTCAAAATGCCACTTCCACGACGTTCAAATACTGGTAGAAGAACACGAAACGCCACAGGTGTTAGAGAATTTCGTAGACGTAATGCGAACACGGTTGACAACAACATGGAATTGGCGGCTAAATAAATAAATTATAAAATGAATAAAGAATGTGTGCATTGCAGAGCATTGAAATTTATGAACGAAACGCCTGCCATGTGCTGTGCTTCTGAAAAAGTTCAATTGCCTGCATTAGAACCTCCACCAGACCCTTTGCACTCATTAATTTATGGCAATTCACAAGCGTCAAAGGAGTTTTTGAAAAATATTCAAAAGTACAATTCGTGCTTTTAAATGACATCTTTTGGGGCTACAAATATTATAAGAGATGGATTTATGCCGATCTTTAAGGTAATTACTTCTTAGTACTTACTATGCAATTTGATTTATGAGAAAAAAATTCCAGATTCAAGGTCAGATATACGATAGAGCTGGGTCACTGTTGCCATTCCCAGATGCTGACCATCAGTTTTTACAAATATATTTCATTGGTGATGTTGATAGCGAATTGAACCAGCGCTGTGCAATCGCTACAAATGTTAGAAGAGAAATCTTGAGTGAGCTGCAAAGATTTTTCCATCAGCACAATGAATTGGTCAAATTATTCAAGAATGCACTGGATCAGATGCCCACCGATGACCATAAAATCATAATACGTGCTGACAGAACACCACTCGGACAACATGCCAGGCGATTTAATGCACCAACAATCGATGAAGTTGCAATCGTAATAGTTGGAGAACAATTTCATCAAAGAGATATGGTTTTGCATCGTAGGATGTTGATGGTGATTTATGTGCAACATACCGCGATGCATGTCAACGGTTGCGTTTACTTGAAGATGATTCGCATTGGGATACTACGCTTAATGAGGCATCAGTTTCAGCTCATCCAAATCAAATACGTATGTTATTTGCAATAATAATATCAACATGCAATCCATCGAACCCACTTGAATTGTGGAATAAATATAAAGATTTCATGACTGAAGATATTTTGATTCGACTTCGTTCGATCGATTCAGAATTGGATTATACATTAGAAATGTACAACGAGGCTTTGATATTAATAGAAGATATTTGCCTCATGATTGCAAATAAAGCATTACAGCATTTAGGCATGATCGCACCTAATCGTCCAATGCAAGATTTATTTGAACGAGAATTGCAACGCGAACAACATTTCCAATGTAATGAATTGCGTGCGTTTGTGCAAACACACATTCCACAATTGAATGTTCAACAAAAAAATGCATACGATAGAATTATGCAAGCTGTCATAAACAATAATCATGGTTTATATTTTTTGGACGCTCCTGGTGGCACTGGAAAGACATTTCTCATATCATTAATCTTAGCAACAATTAGATCCGAACGCAAAATTGCATTGGCACTTGCTTCTTCTGGAATTGCAACTACATTATTGGATGGGGGCCGAACTGCACATTTCGCTTTAAAATTGCCATTAAACATGCTAACAGTTGAGACTCCAACGTGTAATATTTCAAGAAATTCAGGAATGGCAAAAGTCTTGCAACAAGCAGCAATTATTTTATGGGATGAATGTCCGATGGCCCATAAAAAATCTTTGCAAGCATTGAATCAAACATTACAGGATCTACGGGGCAATCAAGAATTATTTGGAGGTGCATTAATATTGCTATCTGGTGATTTTCGACAAACGCTGCCCGTCATTCCCGGATCAACTCCAGCTGATGAAATTAATGCATGTTTGAAAAGTTCATTTCATTGGAGAAATGTTCAAAAGTTATCGTTATAACATAAATATGCGTGTGCGTCTTCAAAATAATCCAGCAGCACGTGAGTTTTCGGAGCAACTTCTTCAGATTGGCGATGGCGAAATTGAACGGGATTTAAATGGCTTTATCACGTTACCAAACAATTTTTGCATAATGTTGCCATCAAAAGAAGAACTAATTAATCACGTGTTTCCAAACATAGTTCAAAACTATACAAATCAAGATTGGCTGAGGGAACGCGCAATTTTAGCACCAACGAACTCAAATGTGAATGAAATAAATGATAAAATTCAACAGAAATTACCAGGTGACATAATATACAAGTCAATCGATACTGCTACAACAGAAGAAGACGCAGTAAATTATCCTGTGGAATTTCTAAATTCTTTGGAGCTATCCACATATTTTAAAATTGAAAGTGGGTTCCTCAATCATACTATTAAGAAATATCAATGCACCAAAACTTTGCAATGGAACAAGACTTTGTATAAAAATTTTTATGCCTAATTTAATCGAAGCAAAAATTCTAACTGGCAAATAAAGAGGAGAAGTTGTATTAATACCAAGGATTCCATTGATATCAACTGACATGCCATTCGAATTGAAACGTCTTCAATTCCCAGTGCGTTTATTATTTGCAATGACGATAAATAAAGCGCAAGGACAAACCCTTCAAGTGTATGGGGTAAATTTATATGAGCCGTGCTTTTCTCACGGACAATTATACGTGGCATGTTCCAGGGTATCCAGGGTTCCACCAAATAATTTGTTTATTTATGCACCTGGAAACAAAACAAAAAATATTGTATACTCAATAGTATTAAACTAAGTTAAGTGCGTAGCAAAAAATTTGAAAATTGCCACGTCGAACATTTAATGGATGAACTAAACATTTAATTCGCCAGCAAGTAAAAAAGGGGGCAGAGCAACGCTTGCGGGGCCAGCTAGTAGAATATAAAAATTTAATTTTATAGAGTGTATATATGAGCATCTCAAGATAAAATTTGACGTACGATTTTCCATTGTAGTTTATACTAAAGTTTAATTATGAATAAACCATTTTTAAAAAGTAACTAAACAATATTTACATGTAAATAATTGTTTGTGGAAAAAACAGTTGAAATCATATTGTATTGAATAAGTATTGATCAATTTATTGATAATTCTGGAGCATAAAAAACTGTTGAAAAACATAAAAATACGAAATCACAAATCGATTTTCCTCTGTTTTTGAGCGAGTCTGTCGATAACTTCTTCCACCGTGATATCAATATCTCTGTTAATACTCATTAGAGCAAGTCCGTTCAGCCTATCTTCTCCAGTTGAATTTCTTATCCAATTTTTTAAACGCCTCAAAGTTGAAAAGCTCCATTCGCTGCTAGCAATGGTCACAGCTAACGTTGCTCCTATCTTCAAAAATTTTGAAACGTTGGGAAAAAGTCCTTCGTTGCAAAGATTTAATGCGTCGATGAATGTCTTCGAATGAGTGTCTGCCCCTATCCAACGTTGTCTCCACAATAGGACTTCATTTATTACTATGGAAACAGCTGCCTCAGTAGCTGTTGGCCATTGATCCATTATTACTTCGACAGTTTCAGAAACAATACCATTTTCAACTCCTTTTTTAACCAATTTTTCAGGGAGGATATTTTCAATAATTGACAATGTCTTTTTGTGTTTGACGAATCTGTCAGATAAGAAAGATATGAAGTGATCGAGGAATATTATTCTATATTATAATATTCTTCTGCCGAGCTGTTCTGGTAATTTTATCGGTGTTTTTGAAATTGAACAATCCTGGGAACTTCAATTTTTTCTCCCATTGATTCAGCTAATTTTTCAGCATCAGCGAATACTTTTTTGAACTTTGATGCAACGTTTTCCCTCATTTCTTTCAACAAAACAGCCAAATCATCAGCCGCCGAAACAGCTGCAGAGAGATCAACTCTTTTCCCTTGGAGGTAAGAAGTTAAAGGTTGTGTAAAAGAAAAAATTTCGTGGATTATTGTCATCGATCAATGTATGTAGATAGCTAAAAGCATTTTTGGAACTTTCAGCGTTTCCACATTCATTAATTTTTTCCAAACTCGAACAAATGGAACAAACATTTCTTTGAAGCAGATTACAGCATCAAGTCTTTCAGTCCATCTTGTTTCACACAATTTCTTCAATCGTTCTTTTTTTGTTGAACAATCCAAAGTCTGAACGGCTTCCTTGAGAATAGCTAGAAAAGAAATGACCTGTTTTATCGATCCAAGACAATTTCTGATGAGAGGAACAGAGCACGCTTCACCAAGAGCCAAATTTAAAGAATGACTAGAACAGTGGACGTAAAGTGCAGACGGATACTTTTCCATCACTGCAGTGGCACAACTATTCCATTCTCCACTCATTGCACCTGTGCCATCGTAGCCTTGCGAAACCAAAAACTCCAGACGAACGTTTAATTTTTCACAAATTTCTATCAATGACGAAGCAAGTCCTCTACCAGTGCAATCTTCAATCGGGATGAACATTAAAAAAACATGAACATTATCCCCAAAACCCCCCCGTTACTACGCCACTGCCCCTGCTCGGGATAAAACTTCTGAGGATAATCAGTTAAGTATTTTTAATGTAACAGAAACCGATTCTGATATAGATGTACCCGTAGATTTCGAAAATGATGTACGAGCAATGATCAACGACTACAAGGCCGTTGAAAGCACAAACGTTGAAGAGAGAACCCAGAATGCTGCAGGGCTAGTAGCAGAATCAACTGATGCAGTTAGTCTACAGATTGTTCCAGATGGTGTTGTCTTGCCGTTTCGCCAAGCATCAAGTCGTCTGCCGGCTATTGAAGCTGCAGCAGTGAAGCAACAAGTCGACGAATGGCTCAATGCTGGAATCGTTCGCCGATCGTCATCCAATTTTGACAGTCGAGTCGTTGTGGTGAAAAAGAAAGATGGCTGCTATAGAATCTGCGTGGATTTTCGAAAGCTAAGCAGTATGGTGTTGAAGGATGGGTTTCCGGTTCCGATAATTGACGATGTCCTAGAGAAGCTGCAGGCCGCAAAGTTTTTTACAGTCATGGACTTAGAGAACGGATTTTTTCACGTGCCGATTGAAGAAACAAGTAAAAAATACACAGCATTCGTGACCAAGGAGGGATTATTCGAATTCAACAAAGCACCGTTTGGATTCTGTAATTCACCTGCAGTATTTATCCGATATGTGACAAATGTTTTTCAACCGTTGTTAAATGCTGACGTGCTGGATCTGTATATGGATGATATTATAATCCATGCAACAACAGCAGAAGAATGTCTCAATAAGATGAAGAAAGTTTTTGACACAGCAGCAGCGTTTGGACTTAAAATTAAATGGAAGAAGTGTCACTTTCTAAAAAACACTGTTGATTTTTTGGGCCATACGATCTATGATGGACAAATTAAGTCAGGACAAGATAAGACCAAAGCTGTCAGAAAGTTTAAAGTACCAGAAAATATAAAGGCAATTCAAGCATTTCTGGGCTTAACTTGATTTTTTCGCAAGTTTATTAAGCGGTATTCAATTATTGCCCGACCATTGACCGATCTTTTGCGTAAAGACGTTGCTTTTAGGATGGATGCGGTTGCACTCAAGGCTTTTGAAGAATTAAAAAGAGCTCTCACTGACGAACCAGTAGTGAAACTGTATGATCGCAATGCCAACACAGAAATTCACACAGACGCGTCAAAAATGGGATTTGGAGCAGCATTGTTGCAATGGAAGGATGGCCAGTTGCATCCAGTGTGGTTTTGGAGCAAAAAGTCTTCGGAAACTGACGCTCGACAGCATAGCTACTTTTTGGAAGCGAAAGCAGTATACCTTGCCTGCCAAAAGTTTAGACAATACGTTTTGGGCATCAAGTTTAAAGTTGTTACTGATTGCGCAGCATTTAAGCAGACAATAAACAAGAAGGATGTTTCTAGAGACGTGGCGCGATGGATTGTCTATGTGCAGGATTTTAACTTCGATGTGGAGCATAGAGCTGGAGAGAGACTTAAACATGTAGATTGTCTCAGTCGCTATCCACAAGGACTTATGATTAAACGATCGGAAACGTGGGCACGATTTAAAAAAGCACAGCAAGAGGATACAATGTCTATGAAGATTTTAAATTAAAAGGCGGTCTTTTATACAAAACGGTTGGCGGTAATGAACTTTTGGTTGTCCCGAAACAAATGGAAAAAGAGATCATTGTTGAAGCCCACAATGTTGGTCACTATGCGATGCAAAAGACAATGCATGCAGTTCAGCAGTCTTATTGGATACCGCATTTAGAGTCAAAAGTTGCCAGGATTATAAATAACTGCGTCAAATGCATAATTTATAACAAAAAGTTTGGCAAAAAGGAAGGATTGATGCAGGTGATAGACAAAGGAGATAGACCTTTAGAAACGATACATGTGGATCATTTTGGGCCTTTAGATGCAACATCAAAGCAATATAAGTATATATTTGCTATGGTCGACGCCTTCAAGAAATTTGTTTGGTTATATCCAACAAAAACAACAAGTTGCGAGGAAGTACTACGAAAGTTAAAAGAGTGGTCTGCTATATTTGGTAACGCTGTTCGAATTATCAGTGACAGAGGATCTGCGTTTATAGCTAAAGATGTCGAGGAATATATTAAGTCGAACGGAATTCACCATGTTTGTACAACAACGGGCGTTCCAAGAGGCAACGGTCGAACGTGTAAACAGATCTATCATTACGATTATTTCCAAGCTGTCTTCGGATGAACCGGCTAAATGGTTTAAAGTATGTGCCAAATGTCAAAGAGCTATTAATTCTCATGTCAATGTATCCACAAAAAGATCACCATTTGAACTAATGCTGGGTGTTCAAATGAACAATGGGCCAGAGAATCGGATTCTTAAGTTGTTACAGGAGGAAGTATGCGATAAATTCGATGAAGAGAGACAGTCGATGAGAGCTTCTGCCAAACAGGAAAATTACTAAAGCCCAGGAAGCATACAAGAAACAATATGATTCAAAACGCAAGATTGATAGCGTATATAAAGTTGGAGATTTGGTAGCGATTCGGCGTACACAGTTCGTTGCGGGTCGCAAGCTTGCGAGTGAATATATTGGACCGTACGAGGTAATAGCAGCTAAACGATGCGGAAGATACAATGTTAAGAAAGCAGCAGCAGATATCGAGGGGCCAATGCTCACAGCTACTAGCTCAGACAATACGAAGTATTGGCGGAACACCCAGGATTCGGACGAGTTGTCATCGGGGTCGGATGACTAAGATCAGGATGGCCGAATGTAAGATGTGTGCTGGGTTGCTGTTCGTTTTTGTAGCCCTAGAGAATAAGAGAAGAGGCTGTAAGTCGAAAAGTAGCACCATCGGTGTAAAGTTGTCTGCGAGTGAAGCCGAAAGTCGTCGGTAAAAATAGGTAGAAGAATCAAGTCGGTTTAAACGTTGTATTTAATTAAGCCTAATTTGTGAACCCTATTGAACTAATTTTGTTTTTGTAAACTGATATAGCATTAAAACTCTCTATTTGTTTTTATACAAATACATCCATTACATATATATTTTGACGACTTTACCATTTCACCGTATGAGTGCATGGTACAAAAAAACGAGGGCAGCAAGAAGAAAATTAAATAACACGGATAACCTGACCAAAACCTATTAGGCAAAGAGAAAGCTGATGTCGTCTTCTGTTCAACCGCAGAAGAAGCTCGAAAAGGAAGTTAACTGCATAAGGTGAACCAATCAATCAACTTGCTTTCATTTAGGTTAAAATATCAAAGAAGCTAACTTCGGCTATGCCGAAGTTTTTATACCCTTGCAGTCCTTGGCAATCGTTTTTTTTACATTTTGAAATTTGTTTCCCTGCAACTCAACTCATCAATACACAAACAAAAAATTATTTCGCTTTTAACTACAAGTTTTTATTCTTCCATCATTCCCTAAGCAAAGCACGGCACACATACACATACAGTTCATGTAGCGTTATGTCTGTGACGTAATAGGCAGCGCTTGAGCGGATTTATATTGACTGTAACTTGTGTTCAAATTTTTGGGATCTGAGGTTTTATATCCAATACTCATATTGGTAAATTTCATGGGGATACTTCAATTTTTATGAAAATGTTTTTTCTAGAACTATATGATATAGTAGTCCGATCCTGACGATTTTCATACTTTATCTTACCCGGCCCCAATACTTTATCTTAAAAAGCCCCCAAAAAAAATTTCATCCCGATAGCTCTTAAGATGGCTGAGTAAAACTCAGTAAAAATCTCAATAATATCCTCTGCAAGGGTATAAAAATGTAAGAGCTATACAATATTAAATCGTATTTGGTAATATCTGTTGTAATTATATTACAAACAAGGACTGGAGTGACCATATAAACGAAATATAGGAGCAAAGGTCAGGTCCCGGAGAGATGAAGAGCTCCCCAGAGAGACAGTCATTATCCAACCAACGGTGAGCAAACAAGTATCCTTGGTATACTCATATACTTTTCAAGTAAAAACTGCATTAAAATTTTTAGCTTTTAATCTGTAGTCTATAAATTATGGATGCAAATTAATTAAATCTATCATGTGATCGTCAATGTATGTAAGTGCTTTACACATCGCAAACTGAAAAGTGAACAAGTTTTGCTTCAATCTACAAAACGAGCATTTTTGATAATCTGTCGCAACGTAAGAAAGGAGAGAACAAACTATGGAATAATGTGCTTGCGTTTTTGTGTGAGGTCTTCAAAAGCCGCTGGACTCACACGCACATGAAAATAATAAATGTTACTACTTAAAATGTAGTTTTAATGTCAAATAAATCGATGACTCATATTAAGCCGAATGGTGGCACAAAGACAGCCAAGGAAAATTGTCAATGTATGTGTGTGCCTTATACTCCGCAAAATGAAAAGTGAACAATATTTGCCTCAAACAAGCAAACCCGTCGATTTAATACAAGAAAATAAAAGAGAAAACAACCCCATTAAATATTTTTTCATATGCATTTTTCCAGCAAATCGACATAGACAAGGGGTAGGCAACCATAGCCCGTGCAGAACGACGAGACGAGTTCAAAAAACCATGTCCGTCCGTCCGTCTGGATCAGCGCAAACTCCTAGACCGTAAGATCTACAGAGTTGAGAGATGTTTTGCATGTAGGCTTGTATATACTGCACAGTTTGTATATCTCGGACTCAGCCGGATCGGACCACTATATCATGAAGCTCCCATCGTTACTTTCTGAGCTATTGTCATGAAATTTAATATTGGTGAGTTTTTTACACCTATAAACGACTGTGCCCTGATCAAAATCGGGTGACTATATCATATAGGTCCCATAGGAACGATGGGTCGAAAACAGTGACTTTTGTCAATAACTTTGATACTTTTGAGGGAATTATAAAAAAAAGTTAAATTTCTCGGTTTAACATAACTATTAATGGCTGTTCCAAATTCAATCAAGATCGAGTGACTATATTATATAGATCTTATAGGAACAATCGGTGGTAAACAGTGACTTTGATCAATGACTTCGTTATTTCCTATGCTTGTAGGCCGTTTCTTCTTTACTTTTTAAATAAAACGATTTTTCACTTTGACGGCTATAGGTAAGGAAAGAGTAACAAACAACTCGCAAGAGTATACAAACTTTGACGCTGTCGAAATTAGCCCCGGTCCTCTGGTTTTGTTATTTTTCTCTCTTAGCGGGCGTTAACGTACAATGCGCATTACGTTCAAGCGGGCCCTACAACACCAGGACGGAGTCTGGTACGCACTAGCCCAAGCAGACCGAAGAGCGCAGCAGTATATCAGACCGAAATAGAAAAGAATAGATGTTTTTGGCAGAAAAAGAGAAGATTCTGAGCAGTGTACACAGTTTAGACAATTGTAATCGAGCAAGGCATATGTAGTTAGTTGAACATCGACTAAGAATTAAAGGTATGTGTAGATCGTCTTTATTTTTTGAGGTTTTTTATTTCCGAATAACAGGGATAAATGTGTGCATCTTACGTTTAGTATTGGACTCCAGAAAGGAACATAAAAATCAAAAAGTGAATAAAAAATATCAAAAAACAAGCAAATATGTATATGAGTTTGTATGTCAAAGACTTAGTGATGGCAAAATTATTTGTAATTAAAATTAATTGTAATAAATTACAAAATAAAAAACAAAGAAATAAAATGCAATTTGTGTGAGAAGCAACTGAAATATTGCCAAAACACAACAAATACATTAGAGCATTTAAAGCTAAAACACGCAAAAGAGTTTCAGTAGTATTTCAGCTTAATTTAAAAAAAAAAAAACATAAATATTTTAATTTGATTATTTTTAGACACCGATCGCACGTATTGAAGATACTGAAGATGAAGAGGAGATGTTTGCAGCAACAGCAATAGCGCAATATCCAAAGGCTGTGCAAAAGCAACCAAAAATCCAAAGAAATGTAATTAGCTTTGCCTTGATTTTTAAGGTGAAGGAAAAGTTTCCCTTTGAAAAAGTTCCTGTACGCAACACCATTAAATGGAAGCGGGTCAAATGTCAGGATTGTCAATAACCACAGACACCACGGACTGACAAATTTGACTTATTTGAAAATAAGCAAATCAGTGCCTTAGTTGGAGTTTTTAAATTACTTAATTAATGGTGCGAATGTAGAACTTATACGTGACGGCTTTGGAAGATCGAACCACATCCCTTGTTTGTAATCGCATTTGGGCTTCTAGCTGAAATGATTGCCAAGTGCCATGAGATCTTAAAAGATTTTGCTAAAGCTGCTGGCGACCCAGAGGGAAAAGCACTAACGGTTATTTTAGATATTAAAACCAGATAGAACATTTAATATACTGGAACGCTTCGTAAAGTTAATGCAATACATTGGCGAAGTCGTATTAATTTTTTCGGGGTCTTCAGAAATGATCTCAACTAACCACTGGGCACAAAGTTAAAAAAATTTTACTGGCTCAATTTGATCTTCGGAATGGAACAGTCGTTTTTATTTGACTGCATCAACTTTGCCTGTTTCCTGTTACCTGTTTCAAGAGAATCCATTTTCAAGATGCTCTTAAAAATAAAAAACCAGAGGGCCGGAACTAGGTTGTATACGCTTAAAAGTTTTTTTTGTTACTTTTTTCTTTCCTTTGACGGCTGGTCAAATTGGAATATCGTTTTGTATTAAAAATCTAAAGTTTGTAAAAAAACGGCCCACAATTTCAGAATGGCGCATTGCGACGCATGTATCAATATTGATTTTTTATCGTATGTGTATTTCAAATTCGTCACAGTCATTAATAGACATATCTAGCTGCCAAATAACAACTTTTGTAACAATCGCGTTAAAAATTACAAAGTTATTGACAAAAGCCACTCCTTCTGACCGATAGTTCCTATGGGAGCTATATGCTGGGATGGGAGCTAACCGATCTGGATAATTTGGCGAAGTCATTTAGAGGTATATTAAACTCAACAATGTTAAATTTCATGACAATGGCTCAGAAAATAATTAAGCTACAAAAGTCACTGCATTCGACCTATCCCAAAATTTCAGCTCTGTAACTCTTACAGTCTAGGAGGAGATCGCGATCCAGACGGACGGACAGACAGGCGGATATGCTTCCTTCTATGCGTTGCACACTTCTGACCAAAATGAATATATCCTTTGTGGTATAGCTCTATACTTTTCAATCGTCGCATAAGAACTGATTTATTAGATTTACTTATTGCTAGTTTATTCTAGATGTATGTATCTGGATCTTATGAATGTAGATAACAAAGATAACTAGATGAACTAGAACTAGAATATGACTAGATGATGCCTACATATTTTTGCAAGGGTATAAATATAAGGAGAGAAATGGCGACTATAGCCCACGAAAATTAATGCTTAGAAAGTGTGTGATAATACATCTTAAACTTTGTCAATATTGCAGATTGATATATACTAAAGGCACCTCGCTGACTTTGGTATATCATGCACCAGTAAAAAGCTGTCAAAGAAGTCAATTATTTATTTCAACAAGTGCAAGAAGAAGCAAAGATGGGCCTGGCGATGTTATTGGTGGCGTAAACAATGAATCATTTAAAAATGGGAGAAACTGGCTTAAACTCTACGTACTAGGCGACTAAATTTGATGTTAGATAATATGGAGAATGACGATTTGAAAGAAAGGATAACAATAAAGGAACTACTTACTCTAAAATCGTAGAAATTTTATTCATAAACTAATAACATATGTACATCTTAATGGTTGAGCTACGGAGGTCTATGTTGGCCGACTGTATGACGGATTTAAAAAAAAAAATTTCTATGTTAAGTGATGTGGATTAAAGGGCACGGAAAAGACCATAGGCGTCTTGGCGTGGAGAAAACTGCTTCAGTCTGTCTGCACTATTTCTTTTATGGAAGCCTTGTGGTTCTCGTACGCCCCACCTACCCCGACACTTTTAGATTTTATTAAAAATTACTGTCGGTATTAAGCGACTCGCTTGTAAACAAAATATGTTTGCCAACTTTTCCAAAACTCATTTGGCTTGACACGAAGATGAGATGAAGTTTGTTTTCTGCTGACTGATGCGACATGTTCCAAGCCTAAGTTTTTCTCATGTTTATGTGCTTGACAATGATAAAAAAATACAAAATATGAGAAATTGCCAACGCAAAAGTTGGTAGATAATGTAATGGCCCACGTCGACCAGAACAAGACCATAACCAAGGCTGAGCACAAATTTTATTCTCTTGCAGAGGGTATTAAAGAATAGCTTAGATGTTTGTAGCAGGTAGATGTTATCAGATGTTGTAGATGTTGTAAATCACATACATACATACATATTTGTCCCGCACCTTCACTACATTGATAAGACGCTTGCACTTCTTGCAACATTCAAAGTACAATGGACCACATACATACTTAACATTCGACAAAATGTCCCCCAAATCCTATCGTATTTTAATAAAGAACACCTTACACCTCGTTCGAAGTAAGTTACTTAAGGTTTGTGCAGTATCGTAAAATGATAATTAGAGATGAATTGAAAATTTCTGGAAGCTTTTAATCATAAAATAGTTCCAAAGATTTCGAAACATATTAAAAAAATTTAATTACGGTCAACGAATGAAAGGGTATGTGAACTTCGGAATAGCAAAAGTTAGCTTTTTTCTGTGTTATTTCTTTTTATACATTCACCTAGAGGGTGAAATTGTAAATTAAAGTCGCCAAAATGGCTTTCGACCCCATAAAGTGTATATGTATATTCTTGTTCAGCATCCGTATGAACATCTATGTTCATCTCAAAAACTTAAGACATATGATATCTTTCTCTTTCTCTTATGTGAATAATTTGAATATCTCGAAGGATAACAAAGCAAAATTAACCAAAATAAGTGAGTCGACTTGCTTGCAACATGTAAAAAGAGTTAGATAAGTATGTATACATACATTTGGTCCTATACATTTAATATAGTAATTTCGCATGGTGCAAGGTATACCGAAGTCGGCGAGACGACTTTTAATTTCACTTTTATTTTCTTGTATTTGTGAAACGTTTTGCAGACTTTTGCTGTATACACTTCCAAAAAGGGTATTTAAATTTTGGTCAAAAGTGCGCAACGCTAAGAGGGAAGCAACCGTCTGTCAACAACAGCGCTACAAGTACTGCAGTTCTTTAAATTGAAGGCAATGTAAATGTTCGATTTAGCCAGAGCACTATATCCTATTGCATCTATACAAACTACGTCACTGTAAGTGAGTTGTCAGTTTAATGTGGCTGTTAATGACTATGCCAAATTTATCCAGCTCTGATGACTATATCATATAGCAACAATCGTTCGAAAACAAATTTTGGACTGAAAACTTTTTTGCCTCTAGCTATATGGGTCGCACTTCACCAGCTTGATTTTTCAGTTTGTGCTTTCGTGGACATTCGACTTTTTAGATAAAGCGTTTTTCAGGTTTGACTTTTAAAGTTAAGGAGAGAGTAACAAATAAACCTGCAAAGGTATACAAACTTCGCCAATACCGAAGTTAGCCCCAGCCCTCTGGTTTTTATTTTCTTTCTCCATTAAAAAACTGTGTACCATAATATGCTCAAAGTTAAAACAGTTTTTTCTTGCTTATGAAACAGGTCTCCGCATAACAAAGGGGAATCGTTGGCCCTCTACATCGTTAGCAAGGACCAAATGGACAGCTGCAATGACATTATACGAAAGTTTACACATTTAAAATAATATCGAGAAAGTGCGGGCAAAAAAAACGTTGTATTTGGTTATACGTCTGTTTTTTATACATATACTGTTACATAGACATATACATACAAATACGTGTACATGAATATTATCATCAATGAACTAAGTAAGTCTACTAGCCGACTTTGGTATACCATACACCAGTAAAGCGAATATTTGAAAATTATTAACCAAATGCATTTTCACATGCTTTTTACAAGCATATCTTAGTAACTCGCTCACCCAAGCAACCAATTTTTTTCAAATTACGGGGCGAAAAGAGGCGTGACTAAATCTTTACACATACATTGCGCATTTACTAGACAAATATACATACCAAATATGGTGTCTCTAGCTAGTATAGTTTTTGAAATAAACGCTTTTTTTAATATAATAAGAAATTATAATAAGAGATTAATATAATCAGATAATAATTTGAAATAAACTTGATCACTACATACTACACGAGTCTACATAGCAAATTTTGTGGCTCTAGGTCTTATAGTCTCCGAGATCTAGGTGTTCATACGGACAGACGGACATGGCTAGATCGGCTGTTGATGCTAATCAAGAATATATATACTTTGTGGGGTCGGAGATGCTTCCTTCTGCCTGTTACATACATTTTGGCGACTTTAATATACCATTTCACCCTATGGGTGTATGGTATAAAAACAATTCCCTGATGCAGACAAGCATGGGTATATCGATTTGGCTTTTCATGTTGATCTGTTGATCTTATATACGGAAACTTTCTGCAAGAATATTGTTTTTGAATACTTTAATAATTTATTTAACAGAAACTTCTGAGTGTCCTCGTACAGCTCCGCCAGTGCCTCTAGGATCTGTTCATCTTGATGAATTCGTTGGACTCGAAGACAGACTGCATACATCTAGCGACGACGGACAAGATCGACTGGATATGACAATACCAGCAATACTAGCAACAGTTGTAACAACCTAAGCGATGGCCCAGGCAATCTAAATGGGTGTGTTTTTAGGTTCGGACAACATGCCTTAAATCCAAAGTCGGTACACTTAACTATGCATCCTCTATAATCTGCTCAGAGTCTTCTTTTCTTCTATTAAACATACCAATCAGCCATAAAATTAGATCATAGATGGCTGTAGATTATATATTTTATTCTGTTTGTCTATTTCTCAACGTGATGGGATGGAGATGGGCAGCTCTCTGCTTGGGCTAATGGTTGTTGCTGTTTTCTTGCTTTGACGTTGTTGCTTTTTATTATGATTTTAGTTTGTGTCATTTTTTCTTCTTATGTATTCTGAAGGCACGTCCCATTGAGCACCTCAGGTGTAGTGCCAAATGTGATAATTAACCCAAAAACTCGCCGTGGCCGCCAAGCTTACTGTTTACTAAATTAGTTCTTTCAAATAAGTAGTTGCCATATGGGGTTATTTCCGATTCGTCATTAAGAGTTGCGGAAAATTGATTAAATACATAAATACTCGTATATACTATTACCATGATAGAGATTTGTCTTCGAAGGGAAAAATGCCTAATACTTAAGTATTTTGGTCTCGCCTAAATTCGACGAAGGAAATTCGGCCCGCAGGATATCCTAATTAATTAACTTGTACGGCAAATCTTTTACAAATGGCAAACAAATGTGCTTTTAAACAAACAAACAGACAGCTGCTAGTCATTCACATCCCAACATAAAAAGAAATCTACACTACATTATATTTCTGTGGGTATTGAATGAATGCCAAGTTTGAATGATAATGTGGGATAAGACCCCCAAAAAACACAAATATTTTTAAAGGTACATACACCCACAAACATTTGTGCGTGTCGTAGAAAAAAATTTGGCGGTTTTTTCCAACATTTTCTAGTCTTTGATTTTTGGCACTCTCCACTCTACTGCGCCCTTATTTGCAAGATTTGTTTGACTCGATTAAATAAGGTCTATGCTGCTCTACTGAATAGCCTCTCAACAAATTAAAAAATGTCACAAGAGAGGTTTTCTATTTGGCAAGGAAGAACATATGTATGTTTGTAGTTCCGCCGTTTTGAGTATACCATGCACGAAGAGAGACACCTATTTTAAGCAGGAAGCGAAATTGTTATAATTTATATGTATTTTAAACAACTGATTTTCGTCCAACACGTCGTCTGTTCACATATGTAAGTTGTTTTTGCTACACATTTGTTCCCTCATTTGTTCTTTTGCACTCGGGCAAATTCACACAAATAAATTTGCGTACGGAAAATACATCTATGGCTCCGAAAACCCAGATTATCCTTACTAAGTGACAGTTCAAAAGTATATCAGAGGAAGCAGCATTAAGCAATTTGTCTTCATTTCCCTGATCTACTTGTTGTTACACTATTATCTACAAATTATATAGTAGGAACGAGGACAAAAGGAAAAAGCTCCTAATACATTGAAATATTTACAATTAGTTCTATATATTTAAATATGTAGTTGGTTTACTTGGTACATGGTACATCGAAGTATATATTTGTTGTAATTAAAGTCAAAAATAACTTGTTTTTCTGATTGACATAATAAAAATCATAAATAATCAATTATTATTATACATGTTTATAATAAAGCAATTCTATGTAGTGTAATGTTTTGAATTTATACCAAAGACTTGTAAATTAAATTCTATGTGCGTATTACTTGATAAGCGTATTTCGCTATTTCACTCCAAGTTGCGGGGGGTTTAAAAATAAAATAGTGTACATACAGGGGCGTAGAGAGGTTGTCGATAATGGGGGGCTGATTCTCATTGAATTGCCGACTTACCTCGTGTATTTGCCAACAGCATGTAGATTTGCGGTAGAAATAAATTTACTTCGATAAAACAAGGTCAGTATATAAGGAATTTATTCTTTGAAGATAATTTGGCAAAAATTATAATTACAGCATTTGGTACGTACATGAATGTGTAACTAAAACTAACATTGCGCAGAAATGGACGACAAATATTTCTAAGTTCCTTGTATTCGTTGATCAATTCTATTTAAATTTTCACTCTGCGGTGTTTCAATAACGACCATTTTTCTACGAGTTCGTGAATGTTTATGTCGTCTACCTTATCGTTTGAAGAATAAAGTAGCATCAATGCATTCAACCGATCATCTCCCATCGTTGTTCGCAAATGATTGAAAACCAACTTAAATTTACTAAATGATCGTTCACAAGAAGCTGATGTTACAGGAGCAGTCAAAATAAAACAAACGAGTTTGTAGGCTAAGGGAATCACATGTTCAACTTAAACACAACTTCCGAAATATCTTTGAAATTCGTACACTCTTTATATGAATCGAAAAGAATTTGCAACTCAGCAAGCAAACTTTCTGGTTCCTCGCTAAAATAAAAGGGTTCTAATTGCACAATGGATTCGATTGAATTCATTGTGACATTTTTTCTGTCAATTGGAATTTGAAAAACTTTCTGGACACACGCAAATGTTGAAAAAGTGTCTTTCAAGTTTTCTTGAATGCAATTGTTGAAAACTTGAAGCACAGTCCTGAATTCTTTTCGATAAAATGTCAAGAAATCAAAATTGTGAGCTGTTTCTGGATTTGCATCATACTTTTTTGGTACACGACGCGTTTTGTGACGTTTCGAAAAATCGTAATATTGACAGTTAAACAAATACATTAATTTTCTCACATTTGCTACCTCTAGAATATACAAAAGTAAATGACACAGCACCAAACATTTTCATATGAATTGTTTTGCCTTTAATCCAAGCCAGCCACGCCCTTCCTTTCCTTTATCGACAATCCAAGTATCCATCTAGGGCGCATCGGAAAAAAAACACTAAGTACTTTCGTAAAAATAAATATTTAATCAATCAATTTCGGCAATTTCTTTTTGGCTCGTCAAATGCAAAAACCTTTAGATGATACAAAATTCATCTCCTTTTCATCATGATGATGTCATCGGGGCATAAAACGAGTCAGAAACATAAAATAGATTTGATTGAAATGCTAATTTCAAAGACCAACAAAAGCAACCTAAAAAGCCGCTCTGGAAAAGTATTTATTGAGTAGAAGATGATGCTTTTTTGACTTAGTCATAGTGAGTGAGTGAGTGCGTCCTTAACATTCTGTTAAGTCTCGCAATTCATTTAAAATCACTAAATTCACTCCTGCCATTCCCGTGAGAAACTCGATGTCTTCAATTTATTACCAAATAAAAATCAATCGGCAAAGGTCTTTAGGGCAACTACAATAAAATAATATAATAATATAAACCAGAGGACCAGAAAGCTAACTTAGCCGCGACGTAAATGTATATTGAACTGACAAATTTAAATTTGTATGACCATCGCGTCAAAAATAGCAATGTTATTGATAAACAGGCCCGGACTGGGCAAATGTCCGGTGGGCCCTCAAGGTGGGGGGCCCCTTTTGATGAAATTTCATGCAGTAGAGTAGCAGTTTTTAGGGCCCTTCGTACGAGGTTCCCAGTAAGAATCATTTTTTACCATAATAAATCGATGGGCGCTGGGGCCCCTGTCGTTCACAGGCTCTGTAAGACTGGAAAAGACTGGGGCCCTTTAAAACGAATGAAGTATAGAAAAATTTTCTTGAAAAACCGAAGTTGAATGTAGCAATATACCAGTTAGCCACTAGGGGCCCTTCAAACGAGGTTCTCAGTACGAATCGTTTTTTAAACGTAATAAACTGATGGACGCTGGGGCTCCTGGAATTCAGAAGCCCTGTAAGCTACTGGAACTTTAGACATTGTTTTCAAAATTTTAGAAACTTTCTTGCTTATGGCAGTTGAAAAAAAAAACTTGAATTAAATCAAAATATTAAAGCTTTATACTTACAGAGCAATTTACTTCAAAAACTTTTGACTTTTTGATGATTAAAAATCTAGTAAAATTACGCCTTACATAGAAGTGCATTGTTGAAAAAAGATAGGCAAATAAAATTGTTTGTTTGTTTGTAAGAAGTCGTTTTTGTTTTATTCACATAAGCGATCATACTTGATGTAAAAGGGGGGCCCTCAGGGTCCCAGTCCGGGCCTGTTGATAAAAGTCACCTTTTTCCTGTTTCTGCCGTTCCTTTTTTTTTTATAATTTTGAGGCGTTAATTTCAATTTCGGTTAGTGGTGGGGTATTTACGTCGATCAAAATAATCATGTGAGTTTAGAAGTTCGATAGGTCTACACTGCAACCCCTGCGAAGTGGCATAATGCGCGATCGCATGTTTTGGTCACACGTCTAAACAACCCCGCCTCTTTAGAAAAAAAATAACAATTAAAATCTGAATTTTTATCGGCCATCAAGGCAAACAATTGACTAAATACTAATCAGGAGCATCAGGACATCAATTATTGTAAAGTTTTGTGAATTTTATTTTCGTAAGATATTTTTTGATTTGGTGGATATTTAAGTTTTTGGAAGTGTCTAATAAGTTCTTTTGGAAATTTGGCTATCAATTTTTTGCATGTTGGAAACCACAGCAAGGAATTTTATAATTGGATTCAGAAAAATTTGCAAGGTATATTTATGAGAAACCGTGGCTCAAAAGCTCCACACCGTGAAGGGCTATAGAGACAATCCCACGGATATGGGCAGAGAAAGTTTCGTCATTGTGGATTAGGAGTTCCACAGACCGCCTGTATTGCGTTGGAATGCAAGTCGTGGTCCGGCCTTCGACGGACCGGACGGATGGGTAAGTCCTGAGTCATATATATCCACTTTACAATTAAGATTCATCAAGACAAAACAATATTATCCCTAATTTGGCTTTTGGATGTCCAAAATGACCCAATTATTTAATTTGATTACAAGAATCATCACTTTAGTTTATACTACTCGGATTATGTTTCCAACCTCGTGAACAAATATCATTTATGATATTTGAGTAAGTGTTGTCTGATCTTCCTTGTGGCGAAATGATGGCGGTGAGCTAAGTGTGTTGGGATTTTTCAGAATCTTGAGACAGGAAAATCATTGGTTGAAAGCGCTTACACGCGAAGCTATGATAACATCCTCATAGCTTCCTTATTCGTGTGATACTAATATACTATTTATACCATACGCCCATAGGGTGAAATGGTATATTAAAGTCGCCAAAATGTATGAACAGGCAGAAGGAAGCTTTTTCGCCCCATAAAGTATATATGTATATTCTTGACAGCATCAACAGCCGAGTCGATCTAGCCATGTCCGTCTGTCCGTCCGTCCGTCTGTCTGTATGAACACCTAGATCTCGGAGACTATAAGACCTAGGGCCACCAAGTTTGGTATGTAGACTCGTGTAATATGTAGTGATCAAGTTTATTTCAAATTTTTGGCACACCCCTTCCCGCCCCCGCAATTTAAAAAAAGCGTTTATCTCAAAAACTATTCCAGCTAGAGACACCATATTTGGTATGTATAGTCGCTTAGTAAATGTAAACATTTTGTATGTATAAAAATTTTGCCACGCCATTTTCCGCCCCCGTTATTAGAAAAACTTGATTATCTCCCTATTTTTTTACCTTATGCAATCAAATTTGGCATTTAAATTTAAATTTAATACTAATATCTAGCAAAATACCAAATTTGATCAAAATCGGACAAAAAACAGTCAAGTTATGCATATAAACGTTTTTCCATAAGGCCGGAGTTGGCCGATGGCTGGTGGGGGCGCTATGGTGCTCGTATGCTTGAGTGAGCGAGATACTAAGATATGCTTGTAAAAAGCATGTGAAAATGCATTTGTTTAATAAATTTGAAACATTTGCTTTACTGGTGTATGGTATACCTAACTCGGCGAGACGAGTTACTTTATTTTCTCTATCCTTCTAGTTCATTTCTTTCAATTAAGTAATCGTGTAGCAGTCCTCGGTAGATGAGTTGTCTACATTTGGGACTTTGTTTTGTTTTTGGATATTTTCTTTTTTAGTTTTGAATAAAATTTATTGTAATACACCTCTATGGATAGAAAACATTCTAAACAATTACTTAGCATTTACATTTTTTTAATTTCAGCTAAATTAAGTAGACTTACTTGCGCTCAAAGTCGAGCAAAAGAAAAAACCGAATATTAATGTGATTCACTGTAAGTCATTTAGTCAACTGAACAACGAGGATCCGGGTTCGAATCCCAGGCTAGTGTATTGATGTAGTTTTCGTCTAAGCCGAAGGCCTTAGTTGCCAGTGCTTGTAAAATATAGTTAGGTTGATAGTTTTACAACTATATCCTACACTTTAATAATAATAATATTAGATCTATTTTTGCCTACTTTAGCATACATATTAAATTAAGTTGTTGTCTGTTGAACATCACAACAAATTTTTGGAGATGAAATTACATTCCAATTAAATGAGGTCAAAATGTTCCCATTTCCCATGCCTCACATGCCAAATGCCATTTACTTAACTTAGGCAAGAACTCATTGCTTTAAGGAATATACTATAAATTTCTTCGAATGGACTTATTGCCATTTTACGAAAGATACACGCTCAAAAAACTGAGGATGGGATAAGGGACGATGGCGGTGGATATGGATGTACATACATACATACATATAGAGAAGGCATAATGAAAGGCAAACGAGAAAATGAATGTTTTATTTCTGACTTTCAGCATCTTTGTTCTTCTTGTTTATAGACTTTGATTATATGATGGCGGAATTTTCGCTCGCTCTTTGACTAAAAACTAGTTTCTGCACATTATTTGACTTGACGACATCCGCAGTTGAACTGTCTTTAATTGAACGAACTATTTTATATTTATATTTCATATGACACGTATGTAAATTGTACATACGTGTATGTAATACCCCACAGCACACAGCCAAGAAGAAAGGCCTAAAAATTCACATAAAACCAGAGAGGGGGTTTAGCCGTATCGAGATTCATATACGCACCATTGCAAGTATTGAAGTGATTAACAATTTACCTAGGAAGTCAAAGTTTTGCTACAATGCGACAAACTTAAACTAGAGCACTGCGTCCCATATTCCCTTTTTCTGCTCCGAAAGTAATGTAGAGCGACCAATTTTATTTATTTAAGTCTTGAATCAATTTTTTTTAGTTAATCTTTACTAAAAATTTGCTTCCGATTCGGTTAACGTAACTTTTCTTAATGTGTCGTATAATTATGATACAACTGCAATCAGACCAAATTCTTCCATTCCCACGAAAAACTAACGGTGGTATTCCAGAGAATGCTAAAAATAGCAAGTAACTGTAATATTTTGCAGCTTATGCTTTGATCTATCTATCTCAATATTTGTTTTTGTAAAATTCCAAACAACATGTAATTGGCGATGAAATGAAATCAAATTTTTTGACTGTCTTATCATTTTGATACGCACCTTACATTTGTATTACATTTTCTTTAATGCATCTGATTTGGTGAAGCCGCTTCAGATGAACACGATGTTTATTCTTAAACATTCTGCGAGGGGCCGCCAAATGGGGCGATTAGGATTCTTTTATTTTTATTAAGTTGTCTTAAACAAATTATTATTATTAATATTACCATTAGTAAGATGATTATTGTTAGAGAAGCATAACCAGCTACACGTTGGACTGACTTCCTATTCTTTCCTATTCTGCCGTATGGTTTACTAAATAGGCTTCTACTGAATTTTATATTATATTTGGCAAATTACTAATATCGCCGAATGCTTTACAATTTCTGTTTCGAGATATCTCCCACTCCTGATGTGTATTACTGTGTTGACTTCTAGCCTTTTAATATGGTGTAAACATTAAAGACCTACTACTTCTACCTTTCGGTTTAAGCCAATGTGTCTTTTGCTCCACTGTTTTGACATTTCGCTGATAGCTGAACTTTGAGCGGTTATTCTGTTTTAATGTTGCCCTTTTATTTTGCAATACCTGTTCTTTTTGTAATACAGACTCGGACATTTTTTTAACGGAATCTTTTTTGACATTATTTTTTAAATTATCATTATTTAATTGAACCATTGCCATCTGAATATTCTTATTTGGTACTGGCTCTGGTATATATACTTTTTCTTCCCCAGTTTTCACTTTACCTCCAATGAGGTCCTGCCGGGGGCCATAAATTTATTTCTTGAGTTTTGTTGTTGAGTTTGTTTGGCATTGTATTTTTATACCATACACCCATAGGGTGAAATGGTATATTAAAGTCGCCAAAATGTATGTAACAGGCAGAAGGAAGCATCTCCGACCCCACAAAGTATATATATTCTTGATCAGGATCAAAAACCGAGTCGATCTAGCCATGTCCGTCCGTCCGTCCGTCCGTCCGTATGAACACCTAGATCTCGGAGACTATAAGAGCTAGAGCCACCAAATTTGGTATGCAGTCTCGTGTAGTATGTACGCTTATCGAGTTTGTTTCAAATTTTTGCCACGCCCCCTTCCGCCCCCGGAATTTACATAAAACTGTTTTTCTTGAAAAGTATGCCAGATAGAGACATCAAATTTGGGTTATATACTTGTTTAGTTAGCGCGCAAAAAAAACTTGTTCCAACTTTTTGCCACGCCCATTTCCGCCCCCGAAAATTAAACAAAACTGATTTTCTCGAAAACTAACAAAGGTAAAGTCACCAAATTTAGTATGTATACTGGCTTAGTATGCGCGCAGAATACATGTATTTTAATATGTTGCCACGCCCACTTCCGCCTCCATAATTCAGAAAAAACCGATTGGCTCTTGCAATTTTTTGACCATCGCGATCAAATTTGGCGGACTAATAAATCTTATCTATTTCTATCAAACTACCAAATTTGATTGAAATCGGACTAGAAACATACAAAATATACGTATGAACGTATTTTGCTACGCGATCCATAAGGGCAGAATTGGCCGTTGGCTAGTGGCGGCGCTAGAGTGCTCGTGTGTTTGTAGAGTGAGCGAGATAGCAAATTGTATGAGGCATGTTAAAACAATTTAGTAGACATACATTTGGTTTTCGAAATTTTAAATATTTGTTTCACCTGGTGTATGGTATACCCAAGTCGGCGAGACGACTTACTTACTTCATTTTTATTTTGACATCTTCTCCCAACGTTGTTTAAAACCTGTGACATCTATTATTGTTGCTACTACTGATTTATTCTGATTTGATTTTGTGCATCCCGAGACGATCCAACCAAATTGAGTATTTTGGCCTAGCAAGCCATCAATCTTTGTAATTCCTCCTTTTAAGATTTGGGTATATACGCTTACCCCAATTATTAAATCAACCTTACCCGGTTTATTAAAGGTAGGATCAGCTAGCACGTAAGTTTGCCATTTTGACATATCCACGTTTGCTATTTTTAATGGAAGAGCTTCCATTAACTTTGGCAACACAATTGCCTCCACCTTAAGATGTCTTTTCCAGGGATTTCGCGTCTTTACATCAATTTTTGCCTTATATTTTGATTTTTTGGCTTTTATTGAGGACACGCCGCTTATTTCTGTCTTTGTAGCTGTGGCCAACAGTGTTGGTTGTGCCGTTACACAAGTATTAATACTCTCTTGTTTTTCTTTAAAATGGAGTAAGGTATGGTATCCCTTACTGCACAATGACCATTTCATTAGTGCACACTTTATTGCTTGAATGATTCAAGCATCTTGTGCAAAGCTGTACTTTTTTGGCTGTTTCATACCTTTCCGTAGGTGTCAATCCTTTAAACTTATAGCACTTATACGCTTTATGCCCGGCAATTTTGCAAATCGGACATTTAGCTTCGAATTCCGCATAATTTAAAACAGTTTGTAACGGTTTGCTCATGGCACTTAACGAGCAATTTCTTTGCTCCAAGTATTCCATGACATCAGATAGCTTTTGAATTTCCCTTGTTTTTCTAATTTGGCTCTCATACAATTGCAGAGCCTCTCTGTGAAATTTCCTTAGCAGTAGTTGAGCAAATATTACGTCAACTTCATCGGACAAATTTGCTTTAATTTTAATTAAGTGTATTGAGTCATTAATTATGTCAATCACTCCCTTTACACTTTTTGCGGATTCATTGTTGATCATCGGTAAATCAACAATCCGACTTAGTTGTCCGGAAAATACCCTCCGACTATTCTCGTACCGCTTGGTTAAGAGTTCCCAAGCGGCACTATAATTGTCAGCTGAACCTGACAATAGATGAGCTACCATGCTCATTACCACGCTCTATCCATAAATATCTCCTGGTTAACATTGGCGTTTTCATTACCACGCGCCTCTACTTTGCTATCATCCAACTTTTCGAACATCGATACATCTGCTTCACTGTTTTCCGAATCACCAGTTCCCTGAATTGCTGGACTCTCCTTTGGCTATTAATCTGGCTGCCATATCTAAACCTTCCTCATACTTTCCATCTGTGAAATAGTAGTGTTGGGTTACTCCACTCTGTAGCATTTGGCTATGGTTATTAATCCATAGCTTCTGTATCTCAATTAGTTCGTTAAGAATCTTGCTAGTGAACTTACTAGCATCTAACTCTTTTAGCTTCTTCAACCTTTTATGCAACTCGTGTTGCTTCGCTAACAATTTTTCAGTTTTTGTGGGGAACATTTTTGTCTTATTCATATATTAGGATACCGGTATAAGTATATAAGTATCAGGGCCGCAGAGAGAAAATCAGGGCCCGGGGGTAACCATGTTCGGGCCCCCTACTTCCCTTTAAATAAATCCGCTATTTTCGACTGTGATGTATCGCGGGCCCTTCTGAAAACTGCGGGAAACCCACCCGTCTGCCGCTGCTTGTCTGCCGCAACGTAGCGATAGTTTGCTCGCCTTTTTTTTTACGTCTCGCCTCAGGTCGCCTTCTTCGTCATTCGCAACTATCTTGTTGCCTTACTGCTTCTTTGCAACTGCGTGGCTTGCTGATGCTTCTTGTTGCCTACTTGCAACTATATTTGTGTATACATAAACACAAATTTGTATTTTTATATAGTTTTCACTTTCGATATCTGGGCTTCGAATACGCCACACACTAACTCCGAACTTAACAATTTTTTTACCGCCGCCGAAATTATTGCAGTTGCTTGACTAGCCAAACTGCCTTTATTTACTCGGTCGCACGCACTTTTTATTTATTAAGCAATATTTTGCTTTTATATTATATTCTGTCTCTTACCACTGGTGGGGGAAAACAAGAGTTTTTTTTCTACCTTTAGCTGATCTTAGCATTTACACTTGCATAAGAATCCAGACTTCAAGGAGCTGATTCAATCTCTGAGTCTCTTACCACTGGTGGGGAAAACTACAGAGTTCCTTTTTCTCGAAGGACCAAAATTAATAGGGATTCCGGGCGAAGGAAAAAATAACCCAATCTTCATACGTTGAATTCAAAATATGAACTGAATTTATTTACAAAAGTACGGAGGAGAAAATCTTAGGCTCTAGGAGGTAACAATTGTTCTTAAGGAGATCTTATTCTAATACGAGTCACACCCACGTATTCGGGGGTTAAAAAATTATTATTATTTTAAGCACGGCGTCGGCCACTTGACATCCTGCCGTTGTGATCGTTTTGGGTTAGTTTACAATTAAAAGTGTTTTTCCCACAACGCGGGAGGCTGATTGTAATTATAGTCATATGCTATGTTAATTGTTTTGTGACACAAGTACATTTGTATTACATTTTCTTTAATGCATCTGATATTGCCGTTGTCATAGGTAATTTAAATTGCAGAGACCCTTTATAGTTTGCTTCTTAATTGTTTCGATTTATTATTTTGTTCAAATTTCGACTACCTTACTGAATTGAGTCAATATTCGTTTTCTTGGTCTACCCGAGCTGTTACCACTCTCTCGAGATTAATGTAAAAGGGTCACGCTTAACCACCCATTACGCCTCACATTTGTTTTTCTTCTACACGTGACATGAATGCAGTTTGTCAAGAACAGCAGCAATAACAATAATTTAATGGAAGAGAACAAAGTGGAAAATATTCTGACAAGATAGGATCTTCTTCTCTGCACTAGTAGTTTTTGTATTTGACTTAATTAGAAAATGAGAAGCAAAAGCCACTTAAAGTGTTTAAAGAGCCCCATGTCAGTAGGCAATGAGTTGTCTTGACTTTTTCTTTCTTCCCAAAAAGCACGTGGGTGGGTTGTTTAAGTGTCTGTATATATTGGACATAATAGCAAACACTTATTCTATTCGGCTCATGTCTGTCTGTAATTTATATGGCTGTTGAGTGTCCCATTCTGCCGTCTTTCCTTACTCTCACTATTTTGTTCTTCCTCTATCTTAAGTTGTATGTGTATCGTCATCTCCTTTCCTCTCTTTCTTGCATATTCCCTCACAAAATTCTTATTACGTAGAATTAAACTTAAATGAAGTAAGTAAGTCGTCTCGCCGACTTGGGTATACCATACACCAGGTGAAACAAATTTTGAAAATTTCGAAAACCAAATGTATGTCTATTAAATTGTTTTAACATGCCCTCATACAATATGCTATCTCGCTCACTCTACAAACACACGAGCACTTTAGCGCCGCCACTAGCCAACGGCCAATTCTGCCCTTATGGATCGCGCAGCAAAATACATTCATACATACGTATATTTTCCATGTTTCTTGTCCGATTTCAATCAAATTTGGTAGTTTGGTAGAAATAAATGTATTATTATTTATTAGTCTGCCAAATTTGATCGCGATGGTCAAAAAATTGCAAGATCGGTTTTTTCTAAATTATGGAGGCGTAAGTGGGCGTGGCAACATATTAAAATATATATATTCTGCGCGCATACTAAGCCAGTATACATACTAAATTTGGTGACTTTAGCTTTGTTAGTTTTCGAGAAAATCAGTTTTGTTTAATTTGCGGGGGTGGAAATGGGCGTGGCAAAATTTTTAAATAGTCAATATCTGCGCGCCTATTAGGCTAGCTTACATACCTAATTTAATGTCGGTAGCTTCCATAGTTTTTAAGAAAATCAGTTTTATGTGAATTGCGGGGGCGGAAGGAGGCGTGGCAAAAAGTTAGAACAACTATTTTCTGCGCGCTAACTAAACGAGTATATAAACCAAATTTGATGTTTCTATCTGTTATACTTTTTAAGGCGTGGCAAAAATTTGATACAAACTCGATAACTGTACATACCACTCGAGTCTGCATACCAGAGCCATTGGAGGCTCTAGCTCTTATAGTCTCCGAGATCTGCGTGTTCATACAGACGGACGGACGGACGGACGGACAGACAGACGGACATGGCTAGATCGACTCGGTTGTTGATCCTGATCAAGAATATATATACTTTGTGGGGTCGGAGATGCTTCCGTCTGCCTGTTACATACATTTTGGCGACTTTAATATACCATTTCACCCCATGGGTGTATGGTATAAAAATGTGTTAATGGGTTCTCTTTTTCTCTGTCTTTCCACATAGTTCTCTTTGTTTCTCCTGATTTTAACGTCAACTTAATTAAATTCCACAATAATTTTGTTATTTTGTTTTGCTTACATGAAAATGTAACACAAAATATGGCAAAACGTTTTTTCCTTGTTTTTTATTTCGTTTGCATCAAAGGGTTTAGTCTTGAAGTTATGGTAAGGCTACTGCAATTATGTGCGCGCGATCAGAGTTCAAAAGGGGAACACATAAAAATTCATCGATATTCATAAATATAAAAGTCTGTTGAAGTTTTGACATTTTAAATTATTTCAGACCAAATTACTTTTATGAGATTAAGGTGAGTTGGCTTGAAATTAATCAAGGGAGACTTTTATGGGCTGCAATTCACATAATTGTGAAATCAGCTTAGGTATCTTTGGGTTGAATGCGATAATATTTTGTGTTGACGATGTTTGTGATACGGATATCAGGTTGAAATTGCTAGCCAATCAATTCCTCAGTTTATACCTTCAACATGTTGCATATGATAGCGGCAAAGCGCACAACTTATTTCGCCATTTTGCAGGTTAAGTACCATTCAAAAAAAATTAATATAAAATATTTCGATTGCTGGGAATCATGGAGATTATTACATTTCTCAAGTACACTTCTGCAGTTCAATTTGATTTATACCTATGGACCGCAAAGCATGAAGCTGAATAACTTTTTATACTATACACCCATAGGGTGAAATGGTACATTGAAGTCGCCAAAATGCATGTAACAGGCAGAAGGAAGCTTTTATTGTGCAATTTTTTAATTTTTTACATTGTGCAATCAATCATTTGGCACACTTAAATTTGATTTTAATATCTAGCAAAATACCAAATTTGATCAAAATCAGACAAAAACCAGAGGGCCGGGGTTAACTTCGACCGCCTTAAAGTTTGTATACCATTCCAACTTTTTTGGTAGTTCTTTCCTTACCATCAAAGTGGATAAACGTTTTATCTAAAAGGGCTAATAATTGCGAAAGATCGGCCTACAATCTTAGCATTAACTTAACTAACTATGTTATTGATCAAAGTCACTGTTTTTCACCGATCGTTCCTTTGCGAGCTATATGATATAGTTACCCGATCATTATTAAATTTGGCACAGTTATTGACAGATATATTAAACTAACAAATGTTTAATTTGAAAGCAATTGCGTTAAAAGTAACGAAGTTATTTACAAAAGTCACTGTTTTCGACCCATCGTTCTTATGGGACCTATATGATATAGTCTCCCGATCATGATCAAATTTAGCACAATCGTTTATAGGCGTAATAAGCAGTCTAATATTAAATTTCACGACAATAGCTCAGAAAATAACGAAATTATTGAGAAAAGTCACTGTTCGTGACTTTGGCGTTTGTATGGGAGCTATATATATAGCGGTCCGATCCAGTTGAATCCGAGATATACAACCTGTGCAGTATATACAAGCCTACATGCAAAATTTCGGCCGGACGGACAAACGGACGGACATGGCTATTTGAGGTCGTCTCGTCATGCTGATCAGAATATATATACATACTTTATATGGTCGGAAAAGCTTCCTTCTATGCGTTGCACACTTCTGACCAAAATTAATATACCCTTTTTGCAAGGGTATAACAAATGAAGTAAGTAAGTCGTCTCGCCGACTTGGGTATACCATACACCAGGTGAAACAAATATTTAAAATTTCGAAAACCAAATGTATGTCTATTAAATTGTTTTAACATGCCCTCATACAATAGGCTATCTCGCTCACTCTACAAACACACAAGCACTCTAGCGCCGCCACTAGCCAACGGCCAATTCTGCCCTTATGGATCGCATAGCAAAAAACGTTCATACGTATATTTGGTATGTTTCTAGTCCGATTTCAATCAAATTTAGTAGTTTGATAGAAATAGATAAGATTTATTAGTCTGCCAAATTTGATCGCGATGGTCAAAAAATTGCAAGAGCCAATCGGTTTTTTCTAAATTATGGAGGCGGAAGTGGGCGTGGCAACATATTAAAATATATTTATTCTGTATTCTTCGCGCATACTAAGCCAATATACATAGCTTTGTTAGTTTTCGAGAAAA
The DNA here is from genome assembly GCF_018902025.1 of Drosophila willistoni. Taxonomy (NCBI): domain Eukaryota; kingdom Metazoa; phylum Arthropoda; class Insecta; order Diptera; family Drosophilidae; genus Drosophila; species Drosophila willistoni. Next base: position 2,493,949 of record NW_025814055.1, read on the forward strand.
TCAGTTTTGTTTAATTTTCGGGGGCGGAAATGGGCGTGGCAAAATTTTTAAACAGTCAATATCTGCGCGTCTATTAATCTAGCTTACATACCAAATTTAATGTCGGTAGCTTCCATAGTTTTTAAGAAAATCAGTTTTATGTGAATTGCGGGGGCGGAAGGGGGCGTGGCAAAAATTGGAAACGAACTCGATAACTGTACATACTACACGAGACTGCATACCAAATTCGGTGGCTCTAGCTCTTATAGTCTCCGAGATCTAGGTGTTCATACAGACGGACGGACGGACGGACGGATGGACGGACATGGCTAGATCGGCTCGGTTGTTGATCCTGATCAAGAATGTATATACTTTGTGGGGTCGGAGATGCTTCCTTCTGCCTGTTACATACATTTTGGCGACTTTAATATACCATTTCACCCTATGGGTGTATGGTATAAAAATAGCTAAGTTATACATACACTGCGCGACAACCGATTAGCACACCCTGTTACCTCTCAGAGGAAATATAAATAACTATAATAATAACTGTAAATCTCTATCATGCTTTATATTTTTCTATCACTCTTCTGCATTTGTACTTAGTATGAAAGCAAATAGCATGCTCTGGAAGTTTACCGTTAGTTAGTCTTAATTTTTTCTTAGAAATATATGAAAAAATCATGCCTTTTTTCTGCGACAGCCGATTAGCACACTTCCCTTTTAGTGTGGATTTTTGTGTGAAAGCTGTCGGATCTCACTACTTAAAGAGATTTATTATTTAATTTGATCAATTTTGAATTGAATAAATCGAAATTACTTAATTATGGGAAAAGCAAAGCAGTTAGATGAGGCAGAAAAAGGTCGAATAAAGGCTTACATAGAGTGTGGACTTTCAATCTCACAAATATCGAAAAATATTAAGCGCAGCCGTAAAGTTATTACCTCATTTTTGAAAAACGAACACTCTTATGGGAAAAACATGAAAGGTCGGCCTTCTTTCGTAATAACAGAGGCTGACAAGCGACTGATTCTGAGGAACGCGTCTAACTCACGAGACTCTGCGGCTAAAATCAAGCAAAAATCTGGTGTTAAGTCGAGTGTGCGGACTGTGCAACGCATTATTAAAAACGCGAAATACATAAAACGCCTTAAATTAAAAAAAACACCTCTAAACGCAAATAGAAAGATTCAGCGGCTTGAATTTTGCCGATCGAATATGACCTGGAGTAAGAAGTGGCGACTTGTTGTCTTTTCGGATGAGAAAAAATTTAATGTAGACGGTCCGTATGGCTATTCGTACTACTTTCACGATCTTAGAAAGGAAGAGCTTGTTTTAGATCGATTGCACAGCTGTGCTGGTGGTGTCATGGTGTGGGGAGCAATTACCTATTATGGAACCATAGAACTTTAATTTCTGACAAGTCGAATGAATGCCACAGCATACAATGGGGTATGGCAAACGGCTTTTCCTGCAATAAAGGAAATTTTTGGACCCTTGAAGTGGAAATTCCAGCAGGATAACTCACCTATTCATACGTCCAGAGTTGTAAAGTCGTGGATTGGACGTCAAAACGTACCTTTGCTAAATTGGCCCCCATACTCGCCTGATCTGAACATTATTGAAAATGTTTGGGGATGGCTCGCACGAAAAGTATACGAATCAGGAAGGCAATATACAACTGAAATAGAGCTAATAGAAGGTATTAAAAATGCCTGGAGCACCATTTCATTAGACTACATTCAACAATTATATAACTCTTTACCCAAAAGGATGTATGAGGTCATACTTAACCGTGGTGGCACAACACATTATTAATTTTGTTTAAAAATAAGGTAAAACAGATTGAATTAAATAATAAAAAATAAAAAATTTTGTGATGCGGTTCGAAGCCCATTTTTCTACATATTTCGACATTTTTGAGTGTGTGTGCTAATCGGTTGGCGCAAAAATTTAAGTCGTTTTTTTATATTAATTTAGATCAAGGATGGCCACGTAGTGGCTCTTTTGGCTCCCGTGGCTCTTTACCGGCAGAGGCTGGGCAGAGAAAAAGGTCACTTTTGCGAGTCGACGCACACAAAAATTTGTGTGCCTCGAGTTTTATGACGGGTCATAAAACGACCTTTTTTGGGTCGAGCGAGCGATCGTCGTCGAACTTATGGGAAGAGGGACGGACAAGTCCCGAATTTTACGGGGAGGGGGGAAAAGGTCGAGCTCGCAACTTGTTGGCAGAGAGACGGACAAGTTCCGAATTTTACGGGAAGGGGGAAAAAGGTCGCGATCTCGAGCTCGCAACTTATGGGAAGAGAGACGGACAAGTCCCGAATTTTACGGGGAGGGGGAAAAAGGTCGCGATCTCGAGCTCGCAACTTGTGGGCAGAGAGACGGACAAGTCCCGAATTTTACGGGGAGGGGGAAAAAGGTCGCGATCTCGAGCTCGCAACTTGTGGGCAGAAGGAGTGAGGGACAAGTAAAAATAAGGGTTGTTTTTGATGAGTGCTCGAGATCGCGACCTTTTTCCCCCTCCCCGTAAAATTCGGGACTTGTCCGTCCCTCTGCCCACAAGCTCGACGACGATCGCTCGCTCGACCCAAAAAAGGTCGTTTTATGACCCGTCATAAAACTCGAGGCACACAAATTTTTGTGTGCGTCGACTCGCAAAAGTGACCTTTTTCTCTGCCCAGCCTCTGCCGGTAAAGAGCCGGCTCCCAAGTTAAATTTCCGTGGCCACCCTTGATTTAGATAATATTCTCTTAAAACGTTATTAATAAAGTTAATAACCTAAATATTATTTTTCTTTGTTAAAAAATATGTGAAGTCTTAATGACACAAAAATCATTCCAAAAGGATCACGCGATTGGCTGATATTAAGCTTCAAATGTAGGAAGCATTGGGTGTGCTAATCGGTTGTCGCGCAGTGTATAAACGTTTTTCCATAAGGCCGGAGTTCGCCGTTGGCTGGTCGGGGTGCTAGGGTGCTGGATTGCTTGAGTGAGCGTGAAACTAAGATATGCTTGTAGAAAGCATGTGAACAGAATTTACGCAAATGCATTTGTTATTATTATAAATTTGAAATATTACTGGTTTATGGGGAGAGTGGGGCTAATCGGCGCATTTTTTTGAAGTGAAAACTTCTTTAGAATCGTTGGAAGTGATTTGAGACTCGGTGAAACGAAAAAGCGACACTAAAAAGAGACATACATATAGATCTTATAGTATATAGCCTGCGAGAGAATGAGATGCGAAAATGAGATGCGTGCTTAACTACAGAACTCGACGGCAACTTACAAAGTGTCGACGTGGCTCTGTTGTTAGTGTGCTCGCTTGGCGATCGGGCGGCCGGGGTTCGACTCCCAGCTTGGTCGAAGTTTTTCATAATGCTTTTTATATATTTTGTGATACATTTTTATTTACTTTTTATACCCTTGCAGAGGGTATTGTAAAATTGGTCAGATGTTCGTAACGCACAGAAGGAGGCGTTTACGACCCCATAAAGTATATAAATTCTTGATCAGCATGAGAAGCTGAGTTGATATAGCCATGTCCGCAAAATTTTTTCTTCTAGAGCTATATGATATAGTGGTCCGATCCTAAGGATTTTCATACTTTATCTTACCCGGGTAATAAAAAACCCCAAAAAAAGATTTCATCCCGATAGCTCTTAAGACGGCTGAGTAAAACGCATACGCACAGACGGACGGAGAGATGGACATGGCTATATCAACTCAGCTTCTCAGGTCGTAAACGCCTCCTTCGGTGCGTTACGAACATCTTACCAATTTTACAATTCCCTCTGCAAGGGTATAAAAAGTAAATAAAAATGTATCACAAAATATATAATGAATGAATGCACAGCAACTAGAATCACTGTCTGTTCAGCTCTCTAAAGTGGGAGAAATATGTGCATGCGAAACCAGATTGAGCAATGGAAAAACAGTTTTAATTGTGGCAATTTATATTTCACCGAATCAATCAATAAATAGCATCACGGAATTCATTCATGAAAATTTAATAAAGTATACACCAGAAGTATCGCGGATACTTAGAAAAGATTACGATAAAGTTCCAATGATTTAAAGTGGCGATTTTAACGTAAATTTTGCATTGGACACAGCGGTTCCTTTAATTGACTTTCTCAATACAACATTCAGTTTAAAAATGTGTAACAATCGCACTGAATCAACAACACGATCAAAAACAACAATTGGCGCGGTATTTCAAAGATATGTTGACAACATCGAAACGAAAGCATTTGTATCATATTTTAGCTATCATAAGCCACTCGTATCATTTGTTGAAATTGAAAACATTGAGGATGAATAATAATAAAATGAAGAAAATAAAATATGACCTTTATGGCAATATTATAATGAACCTATAATTATCCCGCTCCTAATGCTGCTTTCGTCTCATTCTCTCTCAGTTTGTTTTACGGAAGGTTTCACTTCTATCGTGTCTAACCGTTAGACGCACTTTTTTTTTTAATCCTTTGTATATCTTGATCTGGAGCTCGTATCCTCTCATATGAGCACTTAAATGAAAGGTTAATTCATTGTCGAACTATTGTTCAAAGATACGTTTCGATATAATTTACCGTTACAAAGCTATAGAGGTTTTTTCGAACATACCCGAAATTGGCGTTGTCAAAAATCGCGGGGCAATGTGGCGCATCGTCGTTTTACAATTTTTTTATATAGATTAAAGCGATTTTTTGAAAAAAAAAAACAACATATAGTGTAGTGTATTCACATAGTCGCCTATCATTCACACCTAAAGTATAGCTCAACTTGTAACACTTAGTTGCAAGCATAAACAATCTTCAATTGTTTGTATATATGTATGTGCAGGCATGCACATGCATACATACTGATTATGCATATGCGTAATATGAGCTAGGGCTAAGAGAGCGTGTGACCGCTGAGTCAGCACTTTGGCCGCCCAGACTGTGAGCGTCCAACTATGTGAGTACACTCGCTCCGCACACACCCCCCCCCCCCCCATTCCATTTGTAGCTGCCGTCCAACGGCAGCATAAGAACAGATATAGGCTAAGAACTCTTTAACGAAATAAAGTAAAATCATTATCAAAACTCACAGCTAAGGGCACAGACGTGCCGCTGTTTTTATTTAAACTTGATAACTAATACTCAAACTCGGAACCCGGTCATTACATGGCGACCGTGACAGGACCTGTGTAAAAAATTTAAAAAAAAAATATATAAATAAATATTAATTAAATAACAAAAAAAAAAACAGGAAAAAATTCAGCAAATATATATAATATATATAAAGAATATACCCTTTATATATATATATATGATATATATGTGTGTATAAAAACGAGTAACTGTATATTTTCGCAATTGAATTTATGCTAAAATTAAAAAAAAAAACAAACGAAATGAAAAGCAAACCACAACTATAGCAACAAAACAACAGCTAATAATTGATGCGGCGAAATATCAGCAACAGCAGCAGCCAATTAAGGCCACAGTGTCGGAGAAGGCAAATATGCCCACATGAGTGACACTGGATTTGGAAATTCTGCACCTGTCGTGCAAAGGGACGCGCCAACACTCGAGGAAGCACTCGAGGCGTGTCCAGCCGATGGACCCCGTCCTCTTACCATAGAGCAATATAAGGCGAGGACTGCAAGGAAACAGGAAAAACCAAAACACAAACGAAGCGGCCGGAGGATAAAGCTACTACAACAGAGACGGTTAATGAAGGACATGGTGGAGGCCACCAAAGAAAAAGAAGACCGACAGCGCTACATAGAGCGCCTGCAACAAATAAATAACGAGCTTCGCCAAGGTGCGAAACAACGGCAAACGGGCTGCATAATTGCAGCAGCCCCAATTTGCCCTTAATTTTAATTATTTATAACAAATCTATGCGGGAAACCGCTGTTTACAAATTACTAAAAAAAAAAATAGGCTTGTACTAACACATGTGGTAGACATAGATTTAATCAAAATTGTAAAACTTATGTAAGTCTACCACATGCCCTTAACTCTTTTCCTTTTCTCTGGATCACTGCATTACACAGTTGATGCACTAAAAAAAAATCATCTCTGGCTCACTGTTTAAACAGTTGAGATTTCCAAAATTAAAAAAAAAAAATATTAATAAAAAAAAATTACTAAATATCAATACTTATATTTGCATAAAATTGAAAAAGAAATACAAAAAGAGAGCTTACAATTTTTTTTTTTCTCAAAGTTCAAATTCAAATTTTCCCATGAAACTCTCATTAAATGTATGGAGTCGAACTCCATATCAAAGCTAGATAGTACAGAAGAAAGTATTAGAAAATTAGTTAGCATGTTGGACCATGAGTCCAAGGTAGCGGATTCAACCGCTAATGTTATAAATACTGTCGAAACATCTTCAATCGACTTAAAATTTATAACAATTTTATTAGTAATAATCGTCGTTTTGCTATTAGCAAACTCCCTGACGAAACTTTATAAATTGCACAATAGATGCATCAAAAAGAAATACCAAAGTAGGGCCATAGACTTAGACAAGATCTAAAAAATATGGAATGGAATAATTTAGTAAAAACTCTAAATAATTCCAGAGACAAATTTAACAGATCATATAATTGTATCAATAAAGATACAGTTATTAGAATAGAAACTCTAAAATTACACATAAATAACCTTATTCAACAATATAATAATATTGTTTTAAAAATTCAATTGGTCGACGACCAGCTTACTCCTGCTCATAAAACACAGTGCTACAATTTAATACAATCTTTAAATGAAAGGTTGACAAAAAAAAGCGCGAGAAGAAGTCTGGAAATACAAATACCAGAAGAACCATTAGCTTTAGCCGAGTTCGATGCAAATCAACTAAGCGAGCTAAATGAGTCGAAGCCAACAGTCGACATCGAACAAGATAGTGACATTGAATCATTGTTCGAAGAAATAATCCCTACTAAAATGGCACTAACAACTGTAGATTTTTTGAAGCTGGCCTCAAGTCTAATATCGGACTATGACGGTAAGCCAGAAAATTTGCAAAGTTTCCTAGATTCTTTGAATCTAGTAAACACACTAAAAGGCGACCATGAGCAAACAGCCATAAGCCTGATCAAAACAAAATTAAAAGGCCACGCCAGAAATTTGATAACCACTGAACAGACAATAGGTGAGATCATTACTCACTTGTCTACAACAGTGAAGGGAGAGTCGGTAGAAGTGGTATCAGCTAAGCTTCTCAATCTCCAGCAAAGAAACAAAACTGCTACTCAATACACCCAAGAGGTGGAAAAGTTAGCAAAGGACCTTGAAGGTGCCTACATCAGCGATGGTGTGACCCCAACTCTTGCTACCAAGTATAGCACAGTAACAGCAGTAAAGGCAATGACGAAAAATTGCACAATAGAAAGGGTTAAGAACATCATGATGGGAGGTATTTTCACAAATATGGATGATGCTGTATCCAAATTTGTAAACACTTGTACTGAGATAACAGGACAAAGCAATTCAGTCCTATATTATCGACGAGGTACAAGTTACAACAATAGAGGAGGCCGAGGTTATAATCGCGGAAGAAATTATAACTATAATAATAACAGCAACAACAATAACAACTTCCATAATAATAATAACCGTGGTGGAAGACGAGGCCAGAATAGAGGAAGAGGCCGAGGAAACTTCAACCAAGGTTATAATACCGGTAATGTCAGATTATTACAGAATACGTCGGAAAACCAACAGAACCCTTTAGGCAACACACAATAAATCCAAAAATTTACACTATCAACCTTAGTCTTAACATATTTGTTTGCTTCACAAATCACGAAACAAACACAAATTTAACATTTTTAGTAGATACAGGAGCAGATATATCACTCCTAAAAATAAATTCAGATAATTACAATATCAAAGACAATAAAATTATAGACATTGAAGGCATAGGCCAAGGAATAATTCAATCCAAAGGAATCACAGCAATAGAAATCCAAACAGCCAAATACATAATTCCACATGAATTCCATTTAGTAGATCCCGATTTCGCAATACCATGCGATGGAATAATCGGCATTGACTTCATAAAAAAATTCAATTGCCAGTTAGACTTCAACCCAACCGAAGATTGGTTAATAATTAGACCAAACAACCTAAATTATCCGATTTATGTTCCGATTACATATAGTTCAGGCAATAATGCACTACTTTTACCAGCTAGATCCCAAGTGGTCCGAAAAATAGAAATAAACACAGAAGAAGAGTGCATATTGATACCAAATCAAGAAATTCACAATGGAATTTATGTCGCTAATACAATAGCAACGTCCAAACATGTTTACGTCCGTCTGTTGAATACAACTAATTCTGACCAATTGGTCAATGTAGGAAAACTAAAATATGAAACACTTTCAAATTACGAAATTGTCCAAACAAACCCAGACATCAGATGTGAAACAGTTTTGAATAGCTTAAAGAAAAATTTCCCCCCTCAATTCAAAGAACAGTTAACAAAATTATGTACCAAATATAGCGATGTATTCGGACTAGAAACCGAATCGATATCAACAAACAATTTCTATACGCAAACATTAAGACTAAGGGATGATGAACCTATTTATATTAAGAACTATAGAAGTCCGCATAGCCAAATAGAAGAAATCCAAAAACAAGTAGGAAAATTAATAAATGATAAAATCGTAGAACCATCTGTATCCGAATACAATAGCCCACTCTTATTAGTCCCAAAGAAATCTAACTCAGAAGAAAAGAAATGGCGATTAGTAATTGACTATCGTCAAATAAACAAAAAATTATTGTCCGATAAATTTCCGCTTCCCAGAATTGATGACATTCTAGACCAATTGGGTCGAGCTAAATACTTCTCCTGCCTCGACCTAATGTCCGGTTTTCACCAAATTGAACTAGAAGAAAGTTCAAGAAACGTAACATCTTTTTCAACAAGCAATGGCTCATATCGCTTCACGCGATTGCCATTTGGACTTAAAATAGCACCGAACTCTTTCCAGAGAATGATGACAATAGCATTTTCAGGATTGGAACCTTCGCAGGCATTCCTTTATATGGATGACTTAATGGTGATAGGATGTTCCGAAAAACATATGATTAAAAACTTAACTGATGTTTTTAACGTATGTAGGAGATACAACCTAAAGTTGCATCCAGAAAAATGCTCATTTTTTATGCATGAAGTGACATTCCTAGGTCACAAATGCACTGATAAAGGAGTCCTGCCCGATGACAAAAAATACGATGTCATAAAAAACTATCCGGTTCCGCATGATGCAGATAGCGCGAGGCGATTCGTAGCATTTTGTAATTACTACCGTCGTTTCATAGAAAACTTCGCCGACCATTCGCGACACATAACTAGATTATGCAAAAAGAATGTCCCTTTTGAATGGACGAGCGAATGCCAAAACATTTATGCATCTTAAAGAAAAGCTTATGCATCCAACACTACTTCAATATCCCGATTTTAGCAAAGAATTTTGTATAATAACTGATGCAAGTAAACAAGCTTGTGGAGCGGCTCTAACTCAGAACCATAGTGGACTTCAACTCCCAATAGCTTATGCATCACGTTCATTTACAAAAGGCGAAAGCAATAAAAGTACAACAGAACAAGAGTTAGCAGCAATTCATTGGGCAATAACATATTTTAGACCATATATTTATGGAAAACATTTTACAGTAAAAACAGATCACAGACCACTAACATATTTATTTTCAATGACAAATCCAAGTTCCAAATTAACACGCATGCGGCTGGAACTTGAAGAATATGATTTCACAGTAGAATACCTAAAGGGAAAAGATAATTTTGTTGCGGATGCACTTTCCCGCATAACAATAACCGATTTAAAAGACACTCAACATAAAGTACTGAAAGTCACTACCAGGCGACAAAGTAGACAAGAGAAGAACTGTACAGTTAAAAACAATGAACTTTTGCCAAGGCAAAATCATTTAAATGAATCCAAGCCCAACGTGTACGAAGTCATTGCAAATGATGAAGTACGAAAAGTAGTGACCTTGCGCATCACAGAATCTAAATGTTTCTTTAAGCATGGAAATAAAGTGATCGCAAGAATTGAAGTTAGCGACATATATACTAATGGAATTCTCGACTTAGGTCAGCTCTTCCAAAGGCTTGAAAAAGAGGCCGGTATATTAAACATCCGCCAACTCAAAGTGGCACCGAGTGAAAAGGTCTTTGAATCAATTTCAATAGATACTTTCAAACAAATGGGCAATAAAATATTAAAATCATTACGAGTAGCGCTACTCCAGCCGGTGACCCATTTAAGAAATGAGAAAGAGATACAACAAGTACTGTCTACATACCATGATGATCCAATTCAAGGAGGTCATAGTGGCATTACAAGAACAATATCGAAAATCAAAAGACATTACTATTGGAAAAATATGACACGTCATATAAAAGAGTACGTACGTAAATGTCAATGAAGTAAGTAAGTCGTCTCGCCGACTTGGGTATACCATACACCAGGTGAAACAAATATTTAAAATTTCGAAAACCAAATGTATGTCTACTAAATTGTTTTAACATGCCTCATACAATTTGCTATCTCGCTCACTCTACAAACACACGAGCACTCTAGCGCCGCCACTAGCCAACGACCAATTCTGCCCTTATGGATCGCGTAGCAAAATATGTTCATACGTATATTTTGTATGTTTCTAGTCCGATTTCAATCAAATTTGGTAGTTTGATAGAAATAAATAAGATTTACTAGTCTGCCAAATTTGATCGCGATGGTCAAAAAATTGCAAGAGCTAATCGGTTTTTTCTAAATTATGGAGGCGGAAGTGGGCGTGGCAACATATTAAAATATATGTATTCTGCGCGCATACTAAGCCAATATACATACTAAATTTGGTGACTTTAGCTTTGTTAGTTTTCGAGAAAATCAGTTTTGTTTAATTTTCGGGGGCGGAAATGGGCGTGGCAAAATTTTTAAATAGTCAATATCTGCGCGTCTATTAAGCTAACTTACATACCAAATTTAATGTCGGTAGCTTTCATAGTTTTTAAGAAAATCAGAGTTATGTAAATTCCGTGGGCGGAAGGGGGCGTGGCAAAAAGTTGGAACAATTATTTTCTGCGCGCTAACTAAACGAGTATATAAACCAAATTTGATGTTTCTATCTGCTATACTTTTTAAGAAAAACAGTTTTATGTAAATTCTGGGGGCGGAAGGGGGCGTGGCAAAAATTTGAAACAAACTCGATAAGCGTACATACTACACGAGACTGCATACCAAATTTGGTGGCTCTAGCTCTTATAGTCTCCGAGATCTAGGTGTTCATACGGACGGACGGACGGACGGACGGACGGACGGACGGACGGACAGACGGACATGGCTAGATCGACTCGGTTTTTGATCCTGATCAAGAATATATATACTTTGTGGGGTCGGAGATGCTTCCTTCTGCCTGTTACATACATTTTGGCGACTTTAATATACCATTTCACCCTATGGGTGTATGGTATAAAAATGCCAGGTGTCTAAAACAACGACACATACAAAAACTCCTATGACTTTCACTGAAACACCAGCAAACGCTTTCGACATAGTGATAGTGGATACAATTGGTCCACTACCAAAATCGGAGCATGGTAACGAATATATAGTCACATTAATATGTGACCTAACAAAATATTTAGTAACCATACCGATCAAAAACAAAAGTGCAAACAATGTCGCAAAAGCAATTTTTGAAAACTTTATACTCAAGTACGGTCCAATGAAGACGTTCATTTCGGACATGGGAACAGAGTATAAAAACCAAGTAATAACTGATATATGCAAGTATATGAAGATCAAGAATCTCACCTCTACTGCATATCACCACCAGACCTTAGGGACAATTGAACGAAGTCATCGAACATTCAATGAATACATTCGTTCATATATCTCTGCAGATAAGTCTGATTGGGATGATTGGATTCAATATTTCACTTATTGCTTCAACACGACACCATCAGCAACACACGAGTATTGTCCATATGAACTCGTATTTGGTAGATTGCCAAAACAGTTCATAGATTTTAATAAAATTGATAGAATAGACCCCCTTTACAATTTAAATGATTATGCTAAAGAAGTAAAATATAGATTAGAAATAGCATATAAAAGAGCTAGAATTATGTTAGAAAAAGCCAAGGCTTATAGGAAAGATTTATATGATAAAACCAGTAAAAATTTTGAATTAAGTGTAGGAGATAAAGTATTAATAAGAAATGAAGCAGGGCATAAATTAGACCCAGTATATTTAGGACCATATATAGTAGAAAAAATAGGAGATAATCAAAACATTTTTATAAAAGATAGCAAGAATAAGAGACAAAAAGTACATAAGGATAGATTAAAAATTTACATTAAATGAAACGTTTCATGAGAAAATAAAAAAAAAAATAATTAGGTCTGATCAACCTTTTCAAAAATAAAAAGAAAGATTTTTTTAATTTTATATAAATTTCTTTTTTAATTTTATGCAAACACAAAAAAAAAAAAACAAAACAAACAAAAAAAAAAAACAAAGAAAAAAAAAAAGACAAAAAAAAAAACACTTTTTATCCAAAAATTAATTCTCAAAAGAAAATTTTTTTTTCTCTAAATGACTACATATGTATATTACGTCATTTCTTAAAAAAGGGAGGTGTAGTGTATTCACATAGTCGCCTATCATTCACACCTAAAGTATAGCTCAACTTGTAACACTTAGTTGCAAGCATAAACAATCTTCAATTGTTTGTATATATGTATGTGCAGGCATGCACATGCATACATACTGATTATGCATATGCGTAATATGAGCTAGGGCTAAGAGAGCGTGTGACCGCTGAGTCAGCACTTTGGCCGCCCAGACTGTGAGCGTCCAACTATGTGAGTACACTCGCTCCGCACACACCCCCCCCCCCCCATTCCATTTGTAGCTGCCGTCCAACGGCAGCATAAGAACAGATATAGGCTAAGAACTCTTTAACGAAATAAAGTAAAATCATTATCAAAACTCACAGCTAAGGGCACAGACGTGCCGCTGTTTTTATTTAAACTTGATAACTAATACTCAAACTCGGAACCCGGTCATTACAATAGTTTTATATTAAAAAATTTGTTTATAAAAAAAACTTTTTGTACCACCAACAATGTTGATTGGTTTAGACTTTCATTTACGATCGTTAATTTCATCGTTTGTATGGCAGCTACATCTGTCTGATCTGTCATGATACGGAATTATCTAACACATGTACTGTTTTTATTAATATCTAGTTTATATATAGGACTTTTATTCAAATATAGTTATGATTTTAAAACGCCATATTTAAATTTCTAACAGTGCGCCATTTTGTCCCACCAATAGTTTTAGCATTTTAAACTAAAACCAGAGGGCCGGGGCTAACTTTGACCCCGTCAAAGTTTGTATACCCTTGCAAGTTTTTTGTGTAAAAGGTCTAATGCTTGCGAAAGAACGGCTTAGAAAATAACGAAGTTATTGATCAAAGTCACTGTTCACCACCGATTGTTCCTATGGGAGCTATATGATATAGTCGCCCGATCTTAATCAAATTTGGCACAGTCATTAATAGATATGCTAAACTGAGAAATATAAATTTTTATGACAATTGCGTCAAAAGTAACGAAGTTATTGACAAAAGTCACTGTTTTCGAAAGATCGTTCCTATGGGAGCTATATGATATAGTCACCCGATCTTGATCAAATTTGGCATAGTCGTTTATATGTGTAATTAACTCACCAATATTAAATTTCACGATAATAGCTCAGAAAATACCGAAGTTATTAAGAAAAGTCACTGTTCGTGACTTTGTCATTTGTATGGGAGCTATATGATATAGTGATCCGATCCGGCTGAATCCGAGATATACAACGCCTGCAGTATATACAAGCCTACATGCAAAATTTCAGCTCTGTAGCTCTTACGGTCTAGGAGGAGTTTGCGTTGATCCAGACGGACGGACGGACGGACATGGCTATTTGAACTCGTCTCGTCGTGCTGATCAAGAATATATATACTTTATATGGTCGGAGATGCTTCCTTCTATGCGTTGCACACTTCTGACCAAAATTAATATACCCTTTTTGCAAGGGTATAAATATCAAAGAAGCTAACTTCACATAATAATATTACATGTTCCAAACTCTTTGTCAGTATCATCAATTCATCAATACACAGACAAAACCTTCCAAATATTATTTCCATTTCTTTTTCTTCTTCTTCCTCATACTGCAAGCTGCGATTCACACGCATACACATACAGTTTACGTAGCGTTGCGTCTGTGTGTGTATGCGTGTGCTTAGCTACTCCGTGGATCGCAAGCAATGACGTAGTAGAGCCGATTTATATTGACTGTGTGTTATATTTATCCGATCTGATTGAAATTGGTGGTTTAAATTAATATCATTTTAGTAAATTTCATGGGGATACTCCAATTTTTATGAAAATGTTTCTTTTAGAGCTATATGAAATAGTGGTCCGATCCTGACAATTTTCATACTTTATCTGCTCCGGGCTATAAGTAGCTCAAATATCAAGTTTCATCCCGATAGCTCTTAAGATAGAGGCGTGAAGTTGATTTGCACAGACGGACGGACGGACAGACGGACATGGCTATATCGACTCAGCTTCTCATGCTGATCAAGAATATATATACTTTATGGGGTCGGAAACGTCTCCTTCTGTGCGTTACAAACATCTGACCAATTTTATAATACCCTCTGCAAGGGTGTAAATATTAAAACTGTGAATTTAAAAAAAAACGAATTGCACACCATAAGTTAATACATGTCGGAACCTGTTTAAGTCAACATCGATCAAAATTAAAAATTTAATCAATGTTTTTGAAATCATTTCTTGGCGAAGAGAAATTGATTTTTGAGGTTAAAAATTACATAGTTTCAAAAATTTCGAATACTACGACTTGGATACGTCTAAGTTTATTATCCAAATATATCCTACCAAAATGCGATCTTAGGACACTTATCACTTTTTGGATCGTACTATTATATTTCAAGATAATTCGACTGCGACGGGTTGCCCCATGCGCCGATTAGCCCCACTTTCCCCTACTTACTTATTGACAATGATACAAAAAGTTACCTGTTGCATAATGTAAAAGGGGTGCGGGGAGAAAATTGTGAAATATATGTATATGTAATTTTAATTTCTCAGTTTTCCGTTTTAAAACAATGTTAATCTTTATTAATGCGAAATTTGGATTGCATATTTTTGGTTTTTATTTATTTTGAAATCTTTGTATATATGTAAGTCATTATACCCTTGCAAAAAGGGTATATTAATTTTGGTCAGAAGTGTGCAACGCATAGAAGGAAGCATCTCCGACCATATAAAGTATATATATTCTTGATCAGCACGACGAGACGAGTTCAAATAGCCATGTCCGTCCGTCCGTCCGTCTGGATCAACGCAAACTCCTCCTAGACCGTAAGAGCTACAGAGCTGAAATTTTGCATGTAGGCTTGTATATACTGCAGGCGTTGTATATCTCGGATTCAGCCGGATCGGATCACTATATCATATAGCTCCCATACAAATGACAAAGTCACGAACAGTGACTTTTCTTAATAACTTCGGTATTTTCTGTTAGCTATTATCGTGAAATTTAATATTGGTCAGTTAATTACACATATAAACGACTATGCCAAATTTGATCAAGATCGGGTGACTATATCATATAGCTCCCATAGGAACGATCTTTCGAAAACAGTGACTTTTGTCAATAACTTCGTTACTTTTGACGCAATTGTCATAAAAATTTATATTTCTCAGTTTAGCATATCTATTAATGACTGTGCCAAATTTAATTAAGATCGGGCGACTATATCATATAGCTCCCATAGGAACAATCGGTGGTGAACAGTGACTTTGATCAATAACTTCGTTATTTTCTAAGCCGTTCTTTCGCAAGCATTAGACCTTTTACACAAAAAACTTGCAAGGGTATACAAACTTTGACGGGGTCAAAGTTAGCCCCGGCCCTCTGGTTTTCAATTCATTCTCATATTCATTTCAATTAAGCCCTTCATTTTTTGCAAAAATGTGCTTGCGTAGAAATGCTTTGGAAAGCTAAATTTTCCACTAGGACGAGGTATTGGGATGCCGATCCCTGTGCTAGAGGGTGTAAAATGGTTGCGGCTCAGCAAACAAACTCAGTATCAGTTACTAGTTCTCATGTTGATGGTGATGATGAAACGTGAGTTTGTGTCAAAGAGTCGAAAAAATATATACCAATCTCGCAGTTTGTTATTTTTCTTTTAGTTTCTTGTTCCTTGTTTTTCTTCTTGTGCCGCCTTGTTTGTTTTCAGAGTATAGCGTCAACACATGGCAGCAGGAAGGAAAAGGTTTTTAGATTCATTCTGTGCTCTTTCTTTTTACTCCTTCTCTTGCAAGTTTTTCCTTTGTTTTATGTCATTGAACGCATGTTTGTTCTAAGTTTAACAAGGCATATTAGGTACCGAAACTGCTTGAAAATTCATCGCTTTAAATGAACCAAGAAATGCATTTAAATGAATGCTAGGTACTAGGTAGGTACATTGTAGGTAGGTACATTGAGATAATATATTCCGTTTCTGCAATTTGAAGGAAACTGCTTTTCTCGCTGACTATACTAAAGCCATCAAGTTTGGTATTTATAATCGTGTGTTATTTCAAAAGTTTGCATTGCGTACTACCGCTGCCGTAATCAACAATTTTTTACATCAATATTTGACTAGCCTGGTTAGCTGCGAACACGGTTATCATCAACATCAACATGGGTTCAATATAGTTTACAAAATATGATGAAAAATAGCCAAGATATGCATATAATCGTTTTTCAGTATTTGGCGGAATCGGACGGCTGAAGTCGGCGGACACTTACATGCTTTATTTTGTTCACAGTCTTCAAATGTGAAATTATTTTAAACCAGATGGCCGGGGCTAACTTCGACCGCGTCAAAGTTTGTATACCCTTGCAACTTTTTTGGTAACTTTTTTCTTACCTATAGCCATCAAAGTGAAAAAACGTTTAAGCTAAAAAGGCTAATGTCCAAAAGAAACGCCTACAATCGCATTGGAAATAACGAAGTATTGATCAAAGTCACTGTTTTCCACCGATCGTTCCTATGGGAGCTATATGATATAGTTACCCGATCCTTATCAAATTTGGCACAGTCATTAACAGATATATTAAACTAACAAATGTTCAATTTGAAAGCAATCGCGTCAAAAGTAACGAAGTTATTGACAAAAGTCACTGTTTTCGAAAGATCGTTCCTATGGGAGCTATATGATATAGTCACCCGATCTTGATTTGGCACAGTCGTTTATATGTGTAATTAACTCATCAATATTAAATTTCACGACAATCGCTCAGAAAATAACGAAGTTATTAAGAAAAGTCACTGTTCGTGACTTTGTCATTTGTATGGGAGCTATATGATATAGTGATCCGATCCGGCTGAATCCGAGATATACTTGCATTGATAAAGATCGGGTTACTATATGATATAGCTCCCATAGATACGATCAGTGGAAAACAGTGACTTTGATCAATATCTTAGTTTTTTCCTATGCTAAGGTTGTTGGCCGTTCTTGCCCAAACATTAGCCTTTTTAGCTTGAACATTTTTCCACTTTGATGGCTATAGGTAAGGAAAGAGTTACCATAAAAGTTGCAAGGGTATACAAACTTTGACGCAGTCGAAGTTAGCCCCTGCCCTCTGGTTTTATTAACAATGTGAACAAAATTGCTCAGTCGTATTCTAAGGGCTTTAAGACGATATATAAATTCCTAATTGACAAATTGCGCATACGCCACATTGGTCATTGGTTTTGGCTCAATAAAAACTTAAAAAAGCTTAAATGAAGCAGGAAGTAGTCAAATCTTTTAAACCGTCTTTTTATGATGCTGTCAAAAATAAATATGGGTAAATATTTGTCAATTGCAGACACCAAGCCCAGCTAAGAACATTGGCAAAACTTACCAGCACTGCCATCCAAAAAAGTATTTAGACAAAAATCAAATACAATAAGTGACCCTTCTTTTTTTCGTTTTCTTTTTAATCTTTTTTCTTTCTTTGCTGTTTTTATACCCTTGCAGAGGGTATTATAAAATGGGTCAGAGTTTTGTAACGCACAGAAGCAGACGTTTCCGAACCCATAAAGTATATACATATATTCTTGATCAGAATGAGATGCTGTCGATATAGCCATGTCCGTCTGTTCGTCCGTCCGACGGCGCGTAGGTGAAGAATTGGAGAATCTCTATGAAATTTCCTAATATAATAGTTTTTTATATAAAACATCAGATCCCGAACAAGAACAAGAAATGGAAATGATATTTGGAAGGTTTTGTCTGTGCATTGATGAATTGAGTTACCGAAAAAACGTTTGGAACATTTAAAAATATTATGGCCAAGGACTGCAAGGGTATATAAGCTTTGGCACAGCAGAATTTAGCTTCTTTGATATATTTTTTTTTTACTTTAGCTGAGTCTGCGGTTGCGTTTCGCCTTATTTACTTTGACTGATGCTGGCACATTTCAATTTGTGCGCTCCGGGCAAGCTGCCGGTCAACAGACATGATAAAGTGTCTCGATGAAAAGAAGTTCACACAAGGCAGGCTTTGACATCTTTTCCCTTTGTAGGTGACTAATGGCAAGAAGGGTGGGTGGGATGTGGGTTGCGGTGGCAAACCCGCTAAAAATGAAAAGTCACAAGTTTTTAGCCTCATGATAGTGCGTGCCCCAGTGGAGAACAGTTTAGCTGCTAGAGGACCAACCTATTTTAAATCATTTGTTTGGCGAAAACTTTTGAAAATAAAATATGACCTTTATGGCAATATTATAATGAACCTATAATTATCCCGCTCCTAATGCTGCTTTCGTCTCATTCTCTCTCAGTTTGTTTTACGGAAGGTTTCACTTCTATCGTGTCTAACCGTTAGACGCACTTTTTTTTTTTAATCCTTTGTATATCTTGATCTGGAGCTCGTATCCTCTCATATGAGCACTTAAATGAAAGGTTAATTCATTGTCGAACTATTGTTCAAAGATACGTTTCGATATAATTTACCGTTACAAAGCTATAGAGGTTTTTTCGAACATACCCGAAATTGGCGTTGTCAAAAATCGCGGGGCAATGTGGCGCATCGTCGTTTTACAATTTTTTTTATATAGATTAAAGCGATTTTTTGAAAAAAAAAAACAACATATAGTTTTATATTAAAAAATTTGTTTATAAAAAAAACTTTTTGTACCACCAACAATGTTGATTGGTTTAGACTTTCATTTACGATCGTTAATTTCATCGTTTGTATGGCAGCTACATCTGTCTGATCTGTCATGATACGGAATTATCTAACACATGTACTGTTTTTATTAATATCTAGTTTATATATAGGACTTTTATTCAAATATAGTTATGATTTTAAAACGCCATATTTAAATTTCTAACAGTGCGCCATTTTGTCCCACCAATAGTTTTAGCATTTTAAACTAAAACCAGAGGGCCGGGGCTAACTTTGACCCGTCAAAGTTTGTATACCCTTGCAAGTTTTTTGTGTAAAAGGTCTAATGCTTGCGAAAGAACGGCTTAGAAAATAACGAAGTTATTGATCAAAGTCACTGTTCACCACCGATTGTTCCTATGGGAGCTATATGATATAGTCGCCCGATCTTAATCAAATTTGGCACAGTCATTAATAGATATGCTAAACTGAGAAATATAAATTTTTATGACAATTGCGTCAAAAGTAACGAAGTTATTGACAAAAGTCACTGTTTTCGAAAGATCGTTCCTATGGGAGCTATATGATATAGTCACCCGATCTTGATCAAATTTGGCATAGTCGTTTATATGTGTAATTAACTCACCAATATTAAATTTCACGATAATAGCTCAGAAAATACCGAAGTTATTAAGAAAAGTCACTGTTCGTGACTTTGTCATTTGTATGGGAGCTATATGATATAGTGATCCGATCCGGCTGAATCCGAGATATACAACGCCTGCAGTATATACAAGCCTACATGCAAAATTTCAGCTCTGTAGCTCTTACGGTCTAGGAGGAGTTTGCGTTGATCCAGACGGACGGACGGACGGACGGACGGACATGGCTATTTGAACTCGTCTCGTCGTGCTGATCAAGAATATATATACTTTATATGGTCGGAGATGCTTCCTTCTATGCGTTGCACACTTCTGACCAAAATTAATATACCCTTTTTGCAAGGGTATAAATATCAAAGAAGCTAACTTCACATAATAATATTACATGTTCCAAACTCTTTGTCAGTATCATCAATTCATCAATACACAGACAAAACCTTCCAAATATTATTTCCGTTTCTTTTTCTTCTTCTTCCTCATGCTGCAAGCTGCGATTCACACGCATACACATACAGTTTACGTAGCGTTGCGTCTGTGTGTGTATGCGTGTGCTTAGCTACTCCGTGGATCTCAAGCAATGACGTAGTAGAGCCGATTTATATTGACTGTGTGTTATATTTATCCGATCTGATTGAAATTGGTGGTTTAAATTAATATCATTTTAGTAAATTTCATGGGGATACTCCAATTTTTATGAAAATGTTTCTTTTAGAGCTATATGAAATAGTGGTCCGATCCTGACAATTTTCATACTTTATCTGCTCCGGGCTATAAGTAGCTCAAATATCAAGTTTCATCCCGATAGCTCTTAAGATAGAGGCGTGAAGTTGATTTGCACAGACGGACGGACGGACAGACGGACATGGCTATATCGACTCAGCTTCTCATGCTGATCAAGAATATATATACTTTATGGGGTCGGAAACGTCTCCTTCTGTGCGTTACAAACATCTGACCAATTTTATAATACCCTCTGCAAGGGTGTAAATATTAAAACTGTGAATTTAAAAAAAAACGAATTGCACACCATAAGTTAATACATGTCGGAACCTGTTTAAGTCAACATCGATCAAAATTAAAAATTTAATCAATGTTTTTGAAATCATTTCTTGGCGAAGAGAAATTGGTTTTTGAGGTTAAAAATTACATAGTTTCAAAAATTTCGAATACTACGACTTGGATACGTCTAAGTTTATTATCCAAATATATCCTACCAAAATGCGATCTTAGGACACTTATCACTTTTTGGATCGTACTATTATATTTCAAGATAATTCGACTGCGACGGGTTGCCCCATGCGCCGATTAGCCCCACTTTCCCCTACTTACTTATTGACAATGATACAAAAAGTTACCTGTTGCATAATGTAAAAGGGGTGCGGGGAGAAAATTGTGAAATATATGTATATGTAATTTTAATTTCTCAGTTTTCCGTTTTAAAACAATGTTAATCTTTATTAATGCGAAATTTGGATTGCATATTTTTGGTTTTTATTTATTTTGAAATCTTTGTATATATGTAAGTCATTATACCCTTGCAAAAAGGGTATATTAATTTTGGTCAGAAGTGTGCAACGCATAGAAGGAAGCATCTCCGACCATATAAAGTATATATATTCTTGATCAGCACGACGAGACGAGTTCAAATAGCCATGTCCGTCCGTCCGTCCGTCTGGATCAACGCAAACTCCTCCTAGACCGTAAGAGCTACAGAGCTGAAATTTTGCATGTAGGCTTGTATATACTGCAGGCGTTGTATATCTCGGATTCAGCCGGATCGGATCACTATATCATATAGCTCCCATACAAATGACAAAGTCACGAACAGTGACTTTTCTTAATAACTTCGGTATTTTCTGAGCTATTATCGTGAAATTTAATATTGGTCAGTTAATTACACATATAAACGACTATGCCAAATTTGATCAAGATCGGGTGACTATATCATATAGCTCCCATAGGAACGATCTTTCGAAAACAGTGACTTTTGTCAATAACTTCGTTACTTTTGACGCAATTGTCATAAAAATTTATATTTCTCAGTTTAGCATATCTATTAATGACTGTGCCAAATTTAATTAAGATCGGGCGACTATATCATATAGCTCCCATAGGAACAATCGGTGGTGAACAGTGACTTTGATCAATAACTTCGTTATTTTCTAAGCCGTTCTTTCGCAAGCATTAGACCTTTCACACAAAAAACTTGCAAGGGTATACAAACTTTGACGGGGTCAAAGTTAGCCCCGGCCCTCTGGTTTTCAATTCATTCTCATATTCATTTCAATTAAGCCCTTCATTTTTTGCAAAAATGTGCTTGCGTAGAAATGCTTTGGAAAGCTAAATTTTAATTTTTTTGTGCGCGGTCTTTTCAACAAGAGGTGAATGTATTCGTCCACTAGGACGAGGTATTGGGATGCCGATCCCTGTGCTAGAGGGTGTAAAATGGTTGCGGCTCAGCAAACAAACTCAGTATCAGTTACTAGTTCTCATGTTGATGGTGATGATGAAACGTGAGTTTGTGTCAAAGAGTCGAAAAAATATATACCAATCTCGCAGTTTGTTATTTTTCTTTTAGTTTCTTGTTCCTTGTTTTTCTTCTTGTGCCGCCTTGTTTGTTTTCAGAGTATAGCGTCAACACATGGCAGCAGGAAGGAAAAGGTTTTTAGATTCATTCTGTGCTCTTTCTTTTTACTCCTTCTCTTGCAAGTTTTTCCTTTGTTTTATGTCATTGTACGCATGTTTGTTCTAAGTTTAACAAGGCATATTAGGTACCGAAACTGCTTGAAAATTCATCGCTTTAAATGAACCAAGAAATGCATTTAAATGAATGCTAGGTACTAGGTAGGTACATTGTAGGTAGGTACATTGAGATAATATATTCCGTTTCTGCAATTTGAAGGAAACTGCTTTTCTCGCTGACTATACTAAAGCCATCAAGTTTGGTATTTATAATCGTGTGTTATTTCAAAAGTTTGCATTGCGTACTACCGCTGCCGTAATCAACAATTTTTTACATCAATATTTGACTAGCCTGGTTAGCTGCGAACACGGTTATCATCAACATCAACATGGGTTCAATATAGTTTACAAAATATGATGAAAAATAGCCAAGGTATGCATATAATCGTTTTTCAGTATTTGGCGGAATCGGACGGCTGAAGTCGGCGGACACTTACATGCTTTATTTTGTTCACAGTCTTCAAATGTGAAATTATTTTAAACCAGATGGCCGGGGCTAACTTCGACCGCGTCAAAGTTTGTATACCCTTGCAACTTTTTTGGTAACTTTTTTCTTACCTATAGCCATCAAAGTGAAAAAACGTTTAAGCTAAAAAGGCTAATGTCCAACAGAAACGCCTACAATCGCATTGGAAATAACGAAGTATTGATCAAAGTCACTGTTTTCCACCGATCGTTCCTATGGGAGCTATATGATATAGTTACCCGATCCTTATCAAATTTGGCACAGTCATTAACAGATATATTAAACTAACAAATGTTCAATTTGAAAGCAATCGCGTCAAAAGTAACGAAGTTATTGACAAAAGTCACTGTTTTCGAAAGATCGTTCCTATGGGAGCTATATGATATAGTCACCCGATCTTGATTTGGCACAGTCGTTTATATGTGTAATTAACTCATCAATATTAAATTTCACGACAATCGCTCAGAAAATAACGAAGTTATTAAGAAAAGTCACTGTTCGTGACTTTGTCATTTGTATGGGAGCTATATGATATAGTGATCCGATCCGGCTGAATCCGAGATATACTTGCATTGATAAAGATCGGGTTACTATATCATATAGCTCCCATAGATACGATCAGTGGAAAACAGTGACTTTGATCAATATCTTAGTTTTTTCCTATGCTAAGGTTGTTGGCCGTTCTTGCCCAAACATTAGCCTTTTTAGCTTGAACATTTTTCCACTTTGATGGCTATAGGTAAGGAAAGAGTTACCATAAAAGTTGCAAGGGTATACAAACTTTGACGCAGTCGAAGTTAGCCCCTGCCCTCTGGTTTTATTAACAATGTGAACAAAATTGCTCAGTCGTATTCTAAGGGCTTTAAGACGATATATAAATTCCTAATTGACAAATTGCGCATACGCCACATTGGTCATTGGTTTTGGCTCAATAAAAACTTAAAAAAGCTTAAATGAAGCAGGAAGTAGTCAAATCTTTTAAACCGTCTTTTTATGATGCTGTCAAAAATAAATATGGGTAAATATTTGTCAATTGCAGACACCAAGCCCAGCTAAGAACATTGGCAAAACTTACCAGCACTGCCATCCAAAAAAGTATTTAGACAAAAATCAAATACAATAAGTGACCCTTCTTTTTTTCGTTTTCTTTTTAATCTTTTTTCTTTCTTTGCTGTTTTTATACCCTTGCAGAGGGTATTATAAAATGGGTCAGAGTTTTGTAACGCACAGAAGCAGACGTTTCCGAACCCATAAAGTATATACATATATTCTTGATCAGAATGAGATGCTGTCGATATAGCCATGTCCGTCTGTTCGTCCGTCCGACGGCGCGTAGGTGAAGAATTGGAGAATCTCTATGAAATTTCCTAATATAATAGTTTTTTATATAAAACATCAGATCCCGAACAAGAACAAGAAATGGAAATGATATTTGGAAGGTTTTGTCTGTGCATTGATGAATTGAGTTACCGAAAAAACGTTTGGAACATTTAAAAATATTATGGCCAAGGACTGCAAGGGTATATAAACTTTGGCACAGCAGAATTTAGCTTCTTTGATATATTTTTTTTTTTACTTTAGCTGAGTCTGCGGTTGCGTTTCGCCTTATTTACTTTGACTGATGCTGGCACATTTCAATTTGTGCGCTCCGGGCAAGCTGCCGGTCAACAGACATGATAAAGTGTCTCGATGAAAAGAAGTTCACACAAGGCAGGCTTTGACATCTTTTCCCTTTGTAGGTGACTAATGGCAAGAAGGGTGGGTGGGATGTGGGTTGCGGTGGCAAACCCGCTAAAAATGAAAAGTCACAAGTTTTTAGCCTCATGATAGTGCGTGCCCCAGTGGAGAACAGTTTAGCTGCTAGAGGACCAACCTATTTTAAATCATTTGTTTGGCGAAAACTTTTGTTCTATAATAAATCATCAGACAGCGTGCGAGACAAGTTTTTAGGACTTTTAATTCAATTTCTATGGTCCTCAGATGATGAGATCAGTCCCCACACAGTCGACCGACCATGGGACAAGTTTATTATGCAGTAAAAAATGAGGAGCTTAGATCTTGAAAAAAACCAGAAACCGGGGCTAACTTCGACCGCGTCAAAGTTTGTATACCCTTGCACCATTTTTGGTAATTCTTTCCTTACCTATAGCCATCAAAGTGAAGAAACGTTTTATCGAAAAAGGCAAAAGAACTGCCTACAATCTGACCTTGATCAATAAATAAGATATTGATCAAGGTCACTGTTTTCCACCGTTCCTACGGGAGCTACATATATGATATACAGTGGCGGTCACGTATTTAAGACGTTTTTTTTTTTTTTTTTAGTTCTAATTTTCTCGGCTCCTAAATAACTTAATCGAATAATTTTTTCTGTAATTTGTTGGTTATTGTGTTCAGATTATGAACCGTAAAAATGGTCTTCATAGTTTAATCCGTTTTTTTCACAGGTGCATTTGAACAAAGAGAAGTCCTTTTTTTGGGGGGCATTTATTTAAGACGTTTTTTCCAAAATCTTAAATATTGAAGATAGACGTTTGAAATCTTCGAAGAAGTTGAAGATCTAGCAAACTAAGAACAAAACTAAGATAAACTGCATACCACTAATTTTGGATTTAGCCCCAACTTTCAATTTGGGGCCAATTGAAAATCTGAATTTTGTATGAAAATTTTTGGTCCTTTGGGCGAGTCCATTTTACAACACTAATTCATACTAAAGTACTTTTTTTCTTGAACTACGAAAGAAAGTAAATTGAATTTCCCGTCGAATGACATATTTTTCATTAAAATCGAATAAAAATTAGATAGTTTTTTTTGCC
This sequence comes from Drosophila willistoni, assembly GCF_018902025.1. Lineage (NCBI taxonomy): Eukaryota > Metazoa > Arthropoda > Insecta > Diptera > Drosophilidae > Drosophila > Drosophila willistoni. The sequence continues at coordinate 2,519,893 of NW_025814055.1, forward strand.
TATCAATATGAGACATTTTATGCAAAACTGCCCTTCTATTCTCCGTCTCTTTCTTTTTATGGGTATGACCTTTTCCGCTGTTTAGGTAAAAGGGATTTTGACTGCAATTGAACTCACAGGTAGTAACCACTCGGGCAAATATTACTACTTACTATTAAACAAGTATGAAAAAAATTTAAGTGTTTTTAATATTTGCCCGAGTACTTTAGTATGAATTAGTGTTGTAAAATGGACTCGCCCAAAGGACCAAAAATTTTCATACAAAATTCAGATTTTCAATTGGCCCCAAATTGAAAGTTGGGGCTAAATCCAAAATTAGTGGTATGCAGTTTATCTTAGTTTTGCTAGATCTTCAACTTCTTCGAAGATTTCAAACGTCTATCTTCAATATTTAAGATTTTGGAAAAAACGTCTTAAATAAATGCCCCCCAAAAAAAGGACTTCTCTTTGTTCAAATGCACCTGTGAAAAAAACGGATTAAACTATGAAGACCATTTTTACGGTTCATAATCTGAACACAATAACCAACAAATTACAGAAAAAATTATTCGATTAAGTTATTTAGGAGCCGAGAAAATTAGAACTAAAAAAAAAAAAAAAACGTCTTAAATTCGTGGCGTGGCGGTGGTGTAGTTACCCGATCTTTATCAAATTCGGCACAGTCATTAAACTAATAAGTGTTTAATTTGAAAGCAATTGCGTCAAAAGTAACGAAGTTATTGACAAAAGTCACTGTTTTCGAAAGATCGTTCCTATGGGAGCTATATGATATAGTCACCCGATCTTGATCAAATTTGGCATAGTCGTTTATATGTGTAATTAACTCACCAATATTAAATTTCACGATAATAGCTCAGAAAATACCGAAGTTATTAAGAAAAGTCACTGTTCGTGACTTTGTCATTTGTATGGGAGCTATATGATATAGTGATCCGATCCAGCTGAATCCGAGATATACAACGCCTGCAGTATATACAAGCCTACATGCAAAATTTCAGCTCTGTAGCTCTTACGGTCTAGGAGGAGTTTGCGTTGATCCAGACGGACGGACGTCCGGTCATAAAAATTTATATTTCTCAGTTTAGCATATCTATTAATGACTGTGCCAAATTTGATTAAGATCGGGCGACTATATCATATAGCTCCCATAGGAACAATCGGTGATGAACAGTGACTTTGATCAATAACTTCGTTATTTTCTAAGCCGTTCTTTCGCAAGCATTAGACCTTTTACACAAAAAACTTGCAAGGGTATACAAACTTTGACGGGGTCAAAGTTAGCCCCGCCCCTCTGGTTTACAATTGCGGAAGTAAAAATAAATCGTGAGGGGATAATTGTAAGAAAGAGTGACAGTATAAGACTTGAAACAGAAATTTCGGTGTTGATGAGAATAAATGCAATAAGTGTTTACGAGAATGACTTAAATATTGAAGCTAATTCCATGTTGATGTCAAGGAGGAAAGCCGACATCGTTTGTAACCTACAACGGGCAATACCAGTTTCTGAAGTGTAAAATGTCATTTATTTAGGTTCTGTTCGATTAATCTTAGCTATCTACACATATACCGCGGTTAGTATTTAAGTCTCGATTGTTAGCATTTAAGTATCGATTAGTATTAAGTCGCTTATGCAAAATATCGGTATCGGCCTGGTGCCGCACTGAAAGTTTTCTCGCTCTTCTTCCGGAAACGACCAAAGGAGACAGACGCACTAGCTGCGCTGCTCCCAATTAATCTCTTGCCATCGCTAATTATACTTATCTTTTTTAGACAATAAATACCCTTTTATAGAAGGTACCATTTGGACTAGCGAATTCTCCTACTGTTTTTCAAGGACACATCAATGCTATATTTTGAGAGCTGACTCGTAAAAATATCGCAATTCCATATGTACATATATGACATCATTATTCCAGCTAAAGATGACGAGGCTATATCAAATTTTAAAGAAGTCCTAAAACAGGGTGAAAATTACGGCTTGATGACCAACCTAAAAAAATGCAATTAGTTGTACCTACATCATTTTAGCGTGATCTTATCAAAGAACCTCATGAGAGCGGACATTTTTCTATCAAGAAGACGAAAGACATAATTGCGAAAGAATATTATATACCGAAACGCGAGGCCAAATTTGAACGTCATATTAGATGCTGCATTCCGTGTATTATCTTAAGCCGCAAACAAGGGAAAAAGGAGGGACTGTTAAATCCATTGCCCAAGGAAGAAGAACCACTGCCATTATTCCACATTGATTTTTTGGGTCCGCTTGAATTTACTGACAAAAGATACAAACACATCCTAGCTGTTATAGATGCATTCACCAAATACTGCTGGTTGTATACGAGTAAGACGACATCCGCCCAACAAGGTATATCCAGATTGCAAACACAAAGTCTCACATTTGGAAACCCAGTCCAGACTATTTCAGATAAAGGATTTGCTTTTACATCAGAAGACTTTAAGGAGTATTGTTCAGAGAATATCCTTGATCACGCTGTTACTACCGGACTGCCTAGAGCAAATGGGCAAGTAGAGAGACTTAATGTCATAATTATATCTGTTTTATCCAAACTTTCTGTTGATGACTCGAGCAAATGGTACAAGTTTGTTGGAAGAGTTTAGCAAACAATAAATTTCACTCACTGTAGAAGCACAGATATGACGCCGTTTGAGTTATTAGTTGAAGTTTAAATGCGCACGAAGTTTGATGTCCAATTGAAGCAAATTATTGAAATAATAACTATGTTTAGCAAAAAACGAGATGACCCAAGGAAGCATTATAAACAGCAAATCATAAATCTACAATAGGAAAATAAGAACACTTATAATCGACGACGAAAACATGCATCAATTTATGAAGAAGGCGATCTTGTTGCACTTAAACGTACTCAATTCGGAGGTGGACTGAAGTTACTCCTTATCGAGTAACTAAAGTCAAATCAAAGGATACTTATGTCACAAAAGATGCACACTTTGTAGATGGTCCAAAATTTACAACTACTTGCGCCGAATATATGAAGAAATGGATCCCCTATGTTGATGATAACGAAGATGTTGCTGATTACTGAGAAAACTTATGAAGGGATTGGATAGAAGACAATGCTGATAACGATGATAACTACAATGATGACGTTGATTACAACGATGATGACTACTCCAAAGATGATAATAATGATGAATACTCCTAAGATGATGATAACGATGATTACAATAATGATAATGAGAATGACTGCTACGAAGAAGATGATGCTGAAAACCAAGAATGACTACCACGAAGACGATGCTCAAAACCACGAATTTAAGCTCAAAACACCTCGAACGAAGATACAAGCGACTCCAAGAAGAGAACGAGAATGATGAAGACGACGAAAATAAAGATGACTCCAAAGCCGATGATGACTTTGAAGACGACGACGACGCATTTGGGGCAAATGCAATTAAGGATGGCCGATCTGTGGGGATGGTATTGTAACGCTGTAAGGCCAGACCTACTCCCGAAGCAGCTGATCGACGAGGTGGCAAGGAAAGCAGACAAGACGAAGTGGCAAAGCAGAGTTGAAAGCGAGGAGTCTAAAAAAAACGACAAATTTTGTCAAAAACCCATTCTGCACATATTCTTCCAATAATAATTAACTATTTAAATAAATAATATACTTAATATAACAACAATTCTAATTCTTGTAGGCACAATTCGTCAATGCTTTGATACTCCTCTTGCTCGAAATTATTATATATTTTTGACTAGACTAGTAATTATCTGAGGTCTATGTATGTTAGTTATTTAAAGTTGTTATTATGGGACCTACATATGTATAGCATCCTGAATGCTAATTTTCAGTACTAACAGTTTGCCTTAATCCAGGTTGGTAGACGGATTTTTCTATAATGGGAAGTGTATTCTGGTATGATTGTGACGAAAATGAAAATGCCCCTTTTTGATAGGGTATAAAAAAATGGCAACTACGCAAAACTGAACTTTGCCAGCTGACGACGCAACCACGGTACATACATGAATACTGTGGTGTAGATATGTTCCGCTTTGAACCTGCAATACGACGAGGAAAAATTGTGTGTTGACTGAATACACAAAGAGGAAGCGTCCCCCAAAGCAAGCTGAACGAGCCCTACCCAGCCCACTCAAACGGAACCAAGACCCCAGGGCCAAAAGATGTTTCTTTCGGACGCACGTAGCGCCTAATGGCAGTGAAAATGAAAATGTTCGCTGGCAGCTGCGACGTTTTATTCTTGCCCCAGTTAGCTAACATCCTTTTACTCCATTCCATCCTTCCATTTGTCATATGACAAACTGCTGTTTGACAACAAAAATTATTCTCTGATACATACGTATGTATGTATTTATTTTTTTCTTGCTCGGCCTTTGCAATGTACAATGTAATTAAGAAGTTATTAAGTAACATGCATAAATCATTGGAACATTGAAAAGTTGTAAATGTCCTTTTTATGGAAAGTATGGAGGAGCTTCGTAGGTCGGCATCCACATCCTACATTATTTATATAAACAGGGCCTCCTGGTAAGACTCGTACGCGTGTGTGTGATTTTACAGCTTCTTTTTTCCTCTTTTTATACCATACACCCATAGGGTGAAATGGTATATTAAAGTCGCCAAAATGTATGTAACAGGCAGAAGGAAGCATCTCCGACCCCACAAAGTATATATATTCTTGATCAGGATCAACAACCGAGTCGATCTAGCCATGTCCGTCTGTCCGTCCGTCCGTCCGTCCGTCTGTATGAACACCTAGATCTCGGAGACTATAAGAGCTAGAGCCACCAAATTTGGTATGCAGTCTCGTGTAGTATGTACGCTTATCGAGTTTGTTTCAAATTTTTGCCACGCCCCCTTCCGCCCCCGGAATTTACAAAAAACAGATTTTCTTAAAAACTATGTAAGCTACCGACATTAAATTTTGTATGTAAGCTAGCTTAATAGACGCGCAGATATTGACTATTTAAAAATTTTGCCACGCCCATTTCCGCCCCCGAAAATTTAACAAAACTGAATTTCTCAAAAACTAACAAAGCTAAAGTCACAAAATTTAGTATGTATATTGGCTTAGTATGCGCGCAGAATACATATATTTTAATATGTTGCCACGCCCACTTCCGCCTCCATAATTTAGAAAAAAACCGCTTGGCTCTTGCAATTTTTTGACCATCGCGATCAAATTTGGCAGACTAATAAATCTTATCTATTTCTATCAAACTACCAAATTTAATTGAAATCGGACTAGAAACATACGAAATATACGTATAAACGTATTTTGCTACGCGATCCATAAGGGCAGAATTGGCCGTTGGCTAGTGGCGGCGCTAGAGTGCTTGTGTGTTTGTAGAGTGAGCGAGATAGCTATGAGGCATGTTAAAACAATTTAATAGACATACATACATTTGGTTTTCGAAATTTTAAATATTTGTTTCACCTGGTGTATGGTATACCCAAGTCGGCGAGACGACTTACTTACTTAATTTTAGAAAAGTTGGCTCTTTTATTTCTGATTTCAGATCTGGGTCTTGTGATTGCATTTTTGGCGACGGAGTGGCGCGGCAAAAGAAAAAAAGATATTTTGGCCATTTATATTTGGCACTGAGCGAACAGCAACAAAATTCCGAAACTTCCATAAGCAGACTGCTGCGCTGCTTTCGTCCTCCCGATTCATTTCACCCACCTCGGTTAAAAGTAGGTGCCTTGTTAAAAAAAATCCCGCAACAACCGCAAAAGCAAACCAGAATACAAGGATGCCGAGAATTGCCGCACACTTGAGCGTGTGCAGTCAAACCACAAGCTAGAAGCGCGAACAAGAAAGTGAACTCACTTGTCGAGCCGACTTTGGTATACCATGCACCAAGTGACAAAAAATGTTTAAGTTCTATAACCAAGGGAGTGTCTCTAAAGGTTTTTGAAATTACTTGAAACACAATGAAACGAATTTGTCTGCGAAGTTGGAAATAAGCTTTTGAGGTATTAACTGCCACATACCTTATAAACAGAATTCGAAGAGGAGCAGCAAGTGTCAAAACGCCAAATTAGATGTGGCGTCAAAGGAAACGTAAACGTAAGAAAAAGGTAAAAGTATTGAATGCAACTGTATTTGTGCACAATAAGAACATGAAAAGGAAATTTGATGAAATGTCATACAAAGACATACATATGTAAATCAAATGGCTTTAAATCAGTGGTCGGCACGGCCCATTCCCCGGACTAGGGCCTAGCTCTGTCGCAGCGCTGCCGTCTGACATACACTGTAAATGCTCGTGTAGGTTCGCCAACGGCACTTCGGAAACAATTCGACTCGTGCTTGTCAGAAAAAAAATTAATATCAAAAAAAAAAAAAATTAGTCCACATGTCAAAAGTACACTTAAAAAAATGTTTGTTGACAATGAAAAAATGTATATTTTCTTTATGGAATAGAAATGGAATTATAGAAAATTTGGATTTGATGTGCAATCCGTTATTAATCAAACTCCTTTAAAGCTGGTTATAATGCATTTAATAATAATTTTACATTACCTTTATGACCTAATTATAATGCATTTACAATTTTTTCGAATCATTTCAATCGAATTATTTTAGCTAAACAGTTTTTTTTAGTGTAAAGCAAGAAAACGTTTCGTACTTCGTATTTGTTGTCACACACACAAATGCAGTCTCATTTTTGATTGTATGCGTGCTTACCCCCGCTTTAAATTATGGATTGCTATAAATGAAAAATTTGTTGTAGCAAGTGATCAAACTAACATGGTTCTTTCCATGAAATATGACAAAGTATTGCTAAAAGAAAGTAATGATAATGACCATGAATGTTTACCAATAGGGAGTACAAAAGAAGGTCATGGGAGTCCCTCGATTAAGTATACAAAATATAAGACAGCGGAACAGTATGGTGGGAATTTAGCTATGGTTGATGAGCTCCGAATTAGATATAGAGATTCTGAAGCAAACACGGGGAGGAAGACAAAGGAACACGCCAAAGATCCTATGAAATGATATGAATTTGGATAAAAATATTTAAACACATTTGAGGAACTTAAAAGGAGAAATGATAGATACCTTTGGGAGGAGACAATAACGGTGGAATTAAATGCTCTTGAATTTAACAACACTTACAATTAGAATCAAAGCAAACTAAATTACGGGTTACTTAACTCTTATGAGAATTACCAATCATATCGAGGATGCATAGTGCTAAAAATGGTTCTTATATGTATATATGTATGTATATCAAAGGAACCATTGATGTAAAAGTAAGTTTCTAAAAGGAATGATTGAACTGAAAATATGATCGAGGAAGAAAGAACACTAAAGGTTATTTAGTTTAAAACATTTTAATATTTTGGAATACGAAAAAATTAGTTTCAGTATCAGCTTCATAGACCGAAGCGATATACATGGCTCTATTTCAGGCAGTCAAAGAAGCTTTGTGCTTAAAATTTGTTTTTCAATGCTTTAGAATCAAAATAAAAAGACAAATTAAAATTTGTAAAGTCAACAAAGGTTGCAGCAGTATAGCAAACGATTCCTCATATCATAAAAGATCTAACCATATTATTGTAAAATGTCATTTTACAACAGATCAAGTGGAAAATAGCCTAATTTTTATTGAGTGTATGCATTTGCGCTAAGAATCAATTTGCTGACATCTTTACAAAACCGTCGTCAGCTGCCAAGTTACTGGAGCTTCGCACCAAGAAGGGTCTACAAGGAAGCTAACTTGAACTTTTTCAATGTTACACACGTTTTGTCGACTTTAGAATACCATTTTACACGTTGGGTGCAGGGTATTCTAATACTTAAATTAAGAGCAAAAGCAAAAATATGAAAAATTTAAAACCAAACACGCGCGTTACTTTAAGCGGTTACGATTTCTGCCTTTTAAAGTCCATTGGAGCACAATATGGCCCGGCCTGCAACAAGGATTGCGACTCTCGCAGACTGAATCAGATTTGACTTCCAGCGGTGCAAACTGAAAGTTCAACAAGAGGATGAGGGCCATTGCCGCAGCTAGAAGCTTGCGGAAAACAAAAAAACGAAAATAAACACTCAAGAGCGTAATTGCGAATGGTAGGAAAGAAGAGAAATCAAAAAATAATCTCCTGGAAAAGCTTTCGCCAGTTGCGGGCAAACAATATGAGAGCTTTTATACCAGCTGATTTTTGAAAAGTACGCACAGTGGTGACGGGTTTGATGAAAAATGGTTCATTTCGGACATGCGGAAGTTTCTAAACCCGTCTAAAAATTTTGTATGAAAAAGACTTTATATGTTCAAAGTTTATGTTTGAAGTTGTATTCAAATTAATGTCAGTCGGTCATATATTAATAAAAAACATTTTTATACCCTTGCAAAAAGGGTATATTAATTTTGGTCAGAAGTGTACAACGCATAGAAGGAACCTCCGACCATATAAAGTATATATATTTTTGATCAGCACGACGAGACGAGTTCAAATAGTCATGTCCGTCTGTCCGTCTGGATCAACGCAAACTCCTCCTAGACCGCATATAGGCTTGTATATACTGCAGGGGTTGTATATCTCGGATTCAGCCGGATCGGACCACTATATCATATAGCTTCCATACAAACGGCAAAGTCACGAACAGTGACTTTTCTCAATAACTTCGTTATTTTCTGAGCTATTGTCGTGATTAAATATTGGTCAGTTTATTACGCATATAAACAACTGTGCCAAATTTAATCAAGATCGGGTGACTATATCATATAGCTCCCATAGAACAATCACTCGAAAACAGTGACTTTTGAAAATAACTTCGTTACTTTTAACGCGATTGCTTTCAAATTAAATATTTGTTAGTTTAATATATCTGTTAATGGCTGTTCCAAATTCAATCAAGATCGAGTGACTATGTTATATAGCTCTTATAGGAACAATCGGTGATAAACAGTGACTTTGATCAATATCTTTCTTATTTACTATGTTAATATTGTGGGCCATTCTTTCGCACACATTAGCCTTTTTAGATAAAACGATGATGGCTATAGGTAAGGAAAAAGTTACCAAAAGAGTTGCAAGGGTATACAAACTTTGACTCGGTCGAAGTTAACCCCGTTTTTATACCATACACCCATAGGGTGAAATGGTATATTAAAGTCGCCAAAATGTATGTAACAGGCAGAAGGAAGCATCTCCGACCCCACAAAGTATATATATTCTTGATCAGGATCAACAACCGAGTCGATCTAGCCATGTCCGTCTGTCCGTCCATCTGTCCGTCCGTCCGTCTGTCCGTATGAACACCTAGATCTCGGAGACTGTAAAAGCTAGAGCCACCAAATTTGGTATGTAGACTCGTGTAGTATGTAGAGTGATCAAGTTTATTTCATATTTTTGCCACGCCCCTTTCCGCCCCCGCAATTTAAAAAAAGCGTTTATCTCAAAAACTATTTCAGCTAGAGACACCATATTTGGTATGTATATTCGATTAGTAAAATGCACACATTTTGTATGTATAAAAATTTTGCCACGCCCTTCTCCGCCCCCGTAATTTGATAAACTTGATTATCCACGTATTTTTTACCTTATGCAATCAAATTTGGCATTTAAATTTAAATTTAATACTAATATCTAGCAAAATACCAAATTTGATCAAAATCGGACAAAAAACAGTCGAGTTATGCATATAAACGTTTTTCCATAAGGCCGGAGTTGGCCGTTGTCTGGTGGGGGCGCTAGGGTGCTCGTATGATTGAGTGAGCGAGATACTAAGATATGCTTGTAAAAAGCATGTGAAAATGCATTTGTTTAATAAAGTTTAAATATCTGCTTTACTGGTGTATGTTATACCTAAGTCGGCGAGACGACTTACTTACTTCATTTTTAATTTAATTTGCGTTATATTTTCAAGAGTTAAAAAAAATTTTTACCTAAATGAAGTCAATAAGTCGCCGGACCGGCTTTGAAGTACCATTCACAAGACTAAAAGTATGCATGTAGTTCTTATGTACTCTTGCCTTACCTACCGGTGCTGCCATTTTCGCTTTCTTCGGGTCGGATCTGGCGTGTTGCGGGAATTCCTGCTTTAACCTTTTTCCTAAGCCCTTTTTATACCTTCGCAGGGGTTATTAAAAAAAAAAAAAAAAGAGGTCGTCTAACGGTTAGACACGACAGAAGTGAAACCTTCCGTAAAACAAACTGAGAGAGAATGAGACGAAAGCAGCATTAGGAGCGGGATAATTATAGGTTCATTATAATATTGCTATAAAGGTCATATTTTATTTTCTTCATTTTATTATTATTCATCCTCAATGTTTTCAATTTCAACAAATGATACGAGTGGCTTATGATAGCTAAAATATGATACAAATGCTTTGGTTTCGATGTTGTCAACATATCTTTGAAATACCGCGCCAATTGTTGTTTTTGATCGTGTTGTTGATTCAGTGCGATTGTTACACATTTTTAAACTGAATGTTGTATTGAGAAAGTCAATTAAAGGAACCGCTGTGTCCAATGCAAAATTTACGTTAAATCGCCACTTAAAATCATTGGAACTTTATCGTAATCTTTTCTAAGTATCCGCGATACTTCTGGTGTATACTTTATTAAATTTTCATGAATGAATTCCGTGATGCTATTTATTGATTGATTGGGTGAAATATAAATTGCCACAATTAAAACTGTTTTTCCATTGCTCAATCTGGTTTCGCATGCACATATTTCTCCCACTTTAGAGAGCTGAACAGACAGTGATTCTAGTTGCTGTGCATTCATTCATTATATATTTTGTGATACATTTTTATTTACTTTTTATACCCTTGCAGAAGGTATTGTAAAATTGGTCAGATGTTCGTAACGCACAGAAGGAGGCGTTTACGACCTGAGAAGCTGAGTTGATATAGCCATGTCCATCTGCCCGTCCGTCTGTGCGTATGCGTTTTACTCAGCCGTCTTAAGAGCTATTGGGATGAAATCTTTTGTTGGGGTTTTTTATTACCCGGGTAAGATAAAGTATGAAAATCCTTAGGATCGGACCACTATATCATATAGCTCTACAAGAAAAAATTTTGCGGACATGGCTATATCAACTCAGCTTCTCATGCTGATCAAGAATTTATATACTTTATGGGGTCGTAAACGCCTCCTTCTGTGCGTTACGAACATCTGACCAATTTTACAATACCCTCTGCAAGGGTATAAAAAGCAAAAAAAAATGTATCACAAAATATATAAAAAAGCATTATTAAAAACTTCGACCAAGCTGGGAGTCGAACCCCGGCCGGCCGATCGCCAAGCGAGCACACTAACAACAGAGCCACGTCGACACTTTGTAAATTGCCGTCGAGTTCTGTACTTAAGCACGCATCTCATTTTCGCATCTCATTCTCTCGCAGGCTATATACTATAAGATCTATATGTATGTCTCTTTTTAGTGTCGCTTTTTCGTTTCATCGAGTCTCAAATCACTCCCAACGATTCTAAAGAAGTTTTCACTTCAAAAAAATATATAGAATTATGGAAAAGATAAAGCTTACTATAAATCAGTTTAACGGTGAGAAATATTCTGTGTGGAAAAAAAGAATAAAAGCACTTCTTGCTGAACAAGATGCATTAAAAGTTATTGATAGCGAGGCTCCTAAAGAAACAGATGAAAGTTGGGTTAAGGCCGAACGGTATGCAAAAAGTATAGTAGTAGGGCACTTAAGCGATGGATTTTTGGATTTCGCAACAGACAACAACACAGCACGAGATTTTCTAAGGAATCTGGATTCTGTGTATGAACGAAAAAGTGTGGCATCTCAGTTATCTGCGCGAAAACGGTTGTTGTCGCTTAAACTAAAAAACGAGGTGTCTCTTGTACACCACTTTACTATTTTTGACGAAATGATTAATGAATTGTTAGCCGAAATGGACAAGGTTTTGCACTTACTGCACACTTTGCCAACATCATATGAGGGTGTCATCACTGCTATAGAGACACTGTCGGAAGAAAATCTTACTCTAGTTTTTGTTAAGCACCGTTTGCTCGATCATGAGACAAAACTAAACAACGCTAATAATGACACAAGTAAAAAGGTATTACACGTAAAGGTTAAAAATAAGTATAATAATAATAACTACAAAAACAATTATAATAACAAATATAAATATAAAAATCAAAATTATAATAAAAATAATACTACTCGCAAGCCATATAATGACAAATACAAACAAAATAATATAAAATTTCACCACTGTGGCAAGCCAGGGCACATAAAAAAAATTGTTATGCATATAAAAAACTATTAAATGACAATAATAAAGAAAATAACACACAAGCTCATATTGCAACGACCACGCCAGGTTTCGCGTTCATGATTAAAAGTTTAAATTCAAATAATAATAAGTTGAAAACAAATGTGAATTTCATCCTTGACTCGGGTGCATCCGACCACATAATAAATGATGAAACACTTTTTATGGATTCTGCTGAACTTCAAACTCCAGTGAAGATTGCTATCGCCAAGGAAGGGCAATACATCTTTGCAACAAAACGTGGAATCGTTCGTCTTGAAAATGGGTACCAGATAACACTAGAAGATGAGTTATACTGCAAAGAAGTTACAGAAAATCTAATCTCTGTAAAAAGACTCCAAGAGGCTGGAGTGACAGAAGTGTTTGACGAGTCTGGAGTTAAATTGACAAAAGGTGGTATTATTATTGCCGAAAACTCAGGTGAGTACAAAATGCCAATTTTTGAATTCAAAGCATATAAAGTTGATATAAAAACTGAAAATTTATATAAATTATGGCATGAAAGATTGGGCCATATAAGTATAGGGAAAATGTTAGAAATAAAGCGAAAGAATTTGTTTCAAGATAATAGACTACTTGATAAAGTTAATCCTACAGACGATATATGTGAAGCTTGTTTAAATGAAAAGCAAGCCAGATTACGTTTTGACAAATATAAAAATAAAGAACATATAAGTAGAGCACTTTTTGTTATACATTCTGATGTCTGCGGTCCGATTACACCCACAACTATTGATGATAAAAATTACTATGTAGTTTTTGTAGATCAGTTTACACATTATTGTGTTACTTACCTAATAAAACATAAATCAGATGTATTTATAATGTTTAAAGACTTTGTGGCAAAAAGTGAAGCGCACTTCAACCTGAAAGTTGTGAACCTATACATCGATAATGGTAGGGAATATTTCCCTAGCGATATGCGAGACTTTTGTACTCAGAAAGAAGTCAGTTTGCATTTAACTGTACCATATACTCCACAGTTGAATGGAGTATCAGATAGCATGATTAGAACAATTACTGAAAAGGCTCGTCAATGGTCAATGGTGCAAAGTTAAAAAAAATATTTTTGGGGTGAAGCTGTTCTGACAGCAACATATATAATAAATAGAATTCCAAGTAGGGCACTTGGAGATCGTGCAGCAACGCCATATGAGATGTGGCATAATAGAAAGCCAGTTTTAAAGTATTTAAAAGTATTTGGTTCAACTGTATACGTACACAATAAAATTAGAAAACGGAAATTCGACAATAAATCTTTTAAAAGTATCTTTGTGGGATATGAACTAGTTGATGAGACAAATATGGTAAACTCAAGAGCTGTTAAAAGTGACATTCTGAATTGAATAGGGATTCCCGGAGAGAAGGAAAATAACCCAATCTTCATTCGTTGAATTCAAAATATGAACTCATTTTATTTACAAAAGTACGGAGTTTATATAGGAAATCTTAGGCTCTAGGGGCTAACAATTGTTCTTAAGGAACAATTCTAGTGCGACTCACACCCACGTATTCGGGGGTTGAAAAATTATTATTATTTTAAGCACGGCGTCGGCCACATGACATCCTGCCGTTGTGATCGTTTGGGTTAGTTTACAATAACAAGTGTTTTTCCCACAACGCGTGTGGCTGATTGTAATTCTAGTCATATGCTAGGTTAGTTGTTTGTGCCAAAGTATAGCTGTATTATATTTTCTTTAGTGCATCTGATTTGGTGAAGCCGCTTTAGATGAACACGATGTTTATTCTTAAACAGAATGATAGTAAGGATGAAGTAAACATTGAATTCCCGAAAGAGAGTAAGGAAAATTTAGAAGATAATTTCCAGAATGAGAGTATGGAATGTTGTGTACCAAATATCCTGAACGATAGTAAGGATAATGAAAAAGTGAATTTCCAGAATGAGAGTATGGAATGTTGTGCACCGAATATCCTGAACGAGAGTAAGGATAATGAAAAGGTGAATTTCCAGAATGAGAGTATGGAATGTTGCATACCAAAGATCCTGAATGAGAGTAAGGACAATAATAAAGACAGTTTCCCGAATGAGAGTAAGGATGATAAACAGCCTTGTGAAGTCTCAAATAGAGTCATCAATGATGCAACTAGAAAAAGCGAAAGATTGAAAAATAAACCACACATTTCCTATGACGAAGATGAATCAAGTTCTACTAATTATCTTTTCAATGCTCACACAATTTTTGACGAAGCCCCTCATTCATTCGAAGAAATAAAAAGAAGTGATAAGGATTTATGGGAAGAAGCTGTTAAAGTAGAATTATCCGCTCATGACTTAAACAATACTTGGACTATTGTTAAAAGACCTGAAAATAAGAATATTGTAGATAGTAAGTGGGTGTTTACTTTTAAACATGATGAAATGGGAAATCCAGCTACATGTAAGGCAAGATTAGTTGCACGCGGTTTTACACAAAAATATCAAATAGATTATGATGAAACATTCGCTCCTGTTGCTAGAATTCCTAGTCTTCGACTTGTGTTATCTATTGCTGTCCAATATAACTTTAAAGTACATCATATGGATGTTAAAACGGCATTTCTAAATGGTATGCTAAAAGAAGAAATATGAAAGTCCCTGAGGGAATTATTTGCAATGATGGAAATGTATGTAAATTGAATAAAGCAATTTATGGGCTCAAACAAGCAGCAAGGTGCTGGTTTGAAGGGTTTGAGCAAGCGCTAAAGGAGTGTGAATTTAAGAATTCTCCTGTTAATCCGTGTATATATGTTCAAGATCAAGGTAATATAAATAAGAATATTTATGTCTTATTATATGTGGATGATTTAGTAATAGCGACATCAGACTTAAAAATAATGAGCAATTTCAAACAATACCTTATGACAAAGTTTAGAATGACAGATCTGGGGGAAATACGACACTTCATTGGAATGAAAATTGAAATATGCCAAGATCAGATATTGTTAAGGCAATCTGCCTATATAAAAAGGGTTTTAAGTAAATTTAATATGGAGGAATGTAAATCTGTAAATAATCCACTTCCAAGTAAACTAAATTATGAAATGTTAAACTCAGACGACACATGTGATGCTCCTTGTCAAAATTTTATTGGAAGTTTAATGTACATAATGCTTTGTACCCGTCCGGATATTGCAACAGCCGTCAATATTCTAAGTAGATATACTAATAAAAATAATATAGAACTATGGAAAGGTTTAAAAAGGGTTCTGAGGTACCTTAAAGGAAACGTTGACATGAAACTAATTTTTTAAAAAAAATATTGATTTTGAAGATGTTTTCGTTGGCTTTATATTTATATTAAACTAGACAAACCTATAATAATATTTGAAGATAACCAGGGATGTATAAGCATAGCCAGTAGTTCATCATGTCATAAGCGGTCAAAGCACATAGATATTAAATATCATTTTGCCAGAGAGCAAGTAGAAAATAATCTTATTTCTTGAAATGAAAATAATGTTTGTTTTGCTTAAATGATATAAATGATCTGATTGGTTTTTCTGGGTTTTCCCAATCTTAATGGTGAATGCCAGATCATATTGTAATACCTCCCAGAGTACACGCACCAGTCACAGTAATTGAATTATTATTGGAATATTTTTTTTTAAATTAATATAATGTAATTTTTGAGGGGGCGTGTTGAATAACGTAACATACATATATAGCTAAAGTTGCGACGTTATTTAAACCTGCAAAAATAACATTATGAAAAGCCTAAAAATTAATGTACGGCCACACTGTCTTCTTTACTTCCTCTTTCCTATTCGAAACGTGTAAGTGGCTGGTCGTGTGAAAATTGATAAAATAAAATCTAATAATATAAAATCAATCATAAAACAATTAAAAAGATTATTGTGCTTTTGTTAAAAACTAAACTAATACTAAGCCAACCAAACCAATATTTCAACAATACATATATGCATGCACACTTGCCTGCCGAAAATGTATACATATGTATGTATGTACATACATATGTATGTACCGTCATAGATGTGTGTACGCATGGGTTTTAAGGCCAAGTGTGTACAAACATTTGAATATGTACATATGTACGCATACGTATTCAATAGTAATGAAAACATATGTGCATAAATATGTACATACATATGAATGCATTTACATGGTTGTATATATGTACATACATGCATGCGTTTTCAAAGCTAAATGAGAAAAATGTACGTTACATACATACATAGGTAGGTACATCTAATAAAGTTATACATATGGGCATTTCCAGAAAAAGGTCCACCACGACGAAAAAATTAATAGTTGTTAAACAAATGATTTTTTATTTTAAAATGCTTAAGAAATATTTGAATTGAAAGAATTTAATAAGTTTTCAGCATATTTTTAATGTTGTTGTAAAATATTGGCACAGAAAGTTACAAACATGATTTTTTCCATTTTGGGCTACTTTTGGTGCAGGTTTTGCTTTTTGTTTTTATTTATTATACATTCGTTTTATGGTTGCAATCTTCTTACGAGATTTTAAAAACAACAACAAACTATTGCAAAAATAGAAATATAGATGAGGCAAGCATCGATGAACATCGATGAAATTTTTGACTTTCTTTCACCTGCTATTCCATTGTCACGTTCGCGAGCAAAAAAATGAATTTTTCGTCAGTACTGCATTTCTAATCGAAGGAAGTTGATGAAAATTAATGTGCAAAAAAAGTTATTCGTACTTAAGTCAAAGAAAAAAAAAGAAGTTTTTTCGCTTGTGAAATTTTTTTTATTTAATTTAAAAGTTTGTCACGTTCGCCATTGTAAGTTTGACTTATTAGAAAAATATTATTATTTTTCGTTCATATAAGCTTAATCTTATGCAGATGTGTAATCTTTGCATGTTCGCATGGCAAGGGAGCCGTCGATGGGGTTGGAGCTGTACTAAAGAGAAAAGTGTGGCAAATAACGAAAACAAAAAATGTCATACTTCATAATGCATTTGATTTTTATGAATGCGCGAAAAATAATGTTTTCGGGATTCGCATTTTGTATGTTGAAGCAGGTGAAATTATAATAACATCAAATATAAAAGAAAAATGGAAACAATCGGCAAATATTTCAGGGTTTGATTTTTATAAATGCGCGAAAAATAATGTTTTCGGGATTCGCATTTTGTATGTTGAAGCAGGTGAAATTATAATAATATCAAACATAAAAGAAAAATGGAAACAATCGGCAAATATTCCAGGGATCAGAAAAATTCAATTCAAACAGCATATTCCAAAAAAATATATATTTCCTAATATTCTCATTTAAAACCAGTTTCCTTATTATTATTATTGCTATATTTTAAGTTTTGAAGTTATATTTTTGGTTTTTCTAAATAAAATTTTATGAAAAATTTCTTTCACCACTTCAATGAAATTTTGTCACGTTCGCCATGTCACGTTACAAATTTTTGAAAAAAATTGTAAAAAAAACAAAAATGTAAGTAACGTATTAAAATTATTTCTAAAATGGCAAACTGCAATATTTAGTTACCGTTTAAAATCATTTTCAATCAAATAACTTGCCAAAATTCGCAGACTTTCGCATTTATCAAGACAAAGTCAAACAAGACTTCCATTTTTTGTCACGTTCGCGATGCATTGTTTTCTGTTTATAACTCGAAAACGGCAAGGCTTTAAGGGTTATCTTTTATAATAGAAATTGTGTTAATAATATGTTATAAACACGTGAAAAAAGTTTTTTAAAAATGACAACTTTTGGCTTTTTTTTAACATGTAAAGGCGTACAAATGTCGCGTTCGCGATCCTGGAAATACCCATATACATAAAGTTTCACGTTCATATATGTACATACATACATACATATATTCTAAAAAATTAGTTAACATAATTATTATACAAAATATACATAGGGTAGAGTGGGGCTAATCGGCGCATTTTTTTTAACCCTTCATATATCCTGATCGGGAGCTCGTATCCTCTCATATGAGCACTTAAATGAAAGGTTAATTCATTGTCGAACTATTGTTCAAAGATACGTTTCGATATAATTTACCGTTACAAAGCTGTAGCGGTTTTTTCGTACATACCCCAAATTGGCGTTGTCAAAAATAGAGGGGGGAATGTGGCGCATCGTTGTTTTACAAGTTTTTTATATAAAAAAAAGCGATTAAAAAAAAAAAAAAAAATAAATATAGCTTAATATTAAAAAACTTGTTTTATAAAAAAACTTTTTTTTCACCAAAAATGTTGATTGGTTTAGACTTTTAGTTATGATTGTTCATTTCATCGTTTGTCCATTAGCTACTATTAGCTATATGATATAGTATTCTGATCCGTCTGATTCTGGCAAATGTACTGTTTTTATCAATAATTAGTTTATATATCGGACTTTTATTCAAATATAGCTATGATTTTAAAACGCCATTTTTAAATTTCTACTAGTGCGCCACTTTGCCCCACCCTTAGTTTTAACATTTTAAACTAAATATTTTAAAAACGTGTGAATTAAAAAAAAAAAATGAAGTGCACTGCATAAGTGAATACATGTCGGAACCTGTTTTAGTTAACATCTATCAAAATTAAAAACTTATTCAATGTTTTTAAAACCAAAAAAACGAAAAAAAAAAATGATTTTTGAGGTCAAAAATTACATAATCCCAAAAATTTCGGATACTACGAATTGGATACGTCTAAGTTTATGATCCAAATATAGCCAACCGAAATGCGATCTTAGGACACTTATCACTTTTTGGATCGTGCTATTATATTTCAAGATAATTTGACTGCGCCGGATTGCCCCATGCGCTGATTAGCCCCACTCTCCCCTATACATATAAGTACAGATGATATATTTATGTACAATGTATATATGCATATGTATGTACATATTTATAATAAAAGCATTTTAATTTAAAAAAAAAAAAAAAATATTCGACTACCTCTACATCATTTGAACCACGGGCCAGGTGCAGGGGAGGCCAACACACACCTTCAGAACTACATTGGCATGTAGAAGTTAATGGATAAATTATCGTTTTATTGCGCTACAAGAAAAAAATTAGACGCGCTGCAGATCTGACGTCTGACGAATTTAAAAAAAAACTTCCTACCGCGACGCGCCTAAGAGAACTTAGCTCTAAAAATTACTCTATAGCTTACCTTTTCTTGAGTGTTAAATAAAGTTCTACCACGCCATTAGCCTACGGCCACCTCCGCCATTTTAAAACGCCTGGTAAAACACTTTTGTAAGTATAATTTGAATATTCCTATTCGATTGTAATAAAAATTGGTGGGTTGTTGGAATAGTCTAGGACTAACTAGTGTGCCGAATTTAGTTTCGACAATCACAAAATTTTGGTATTCAATCGGTATTTACTAAATTTTTTTTTTTTTTTTATTTGACAGCAATATAGCGAATTTGCAATCTGTCCGGGGACAATCAGCAAGTTTTCGTGGTTGGACATTGGCGGTTATAATGTTTGTGTGTTATTGCGTTCCATAGGACGATATGGAGGTTTATTTGCATTTTTGGGCCGTGATTGACGTTAGGAGCTGTGTCATGGCAGCAACTTGGTCCATTATCTTCTCCATAAGAGCTTCAAGGCGATCCAATCTTTGGTATTTACTAAATGATGTAAAAAAGCTGTCTCGCCGATTTAGTACCGCCGATTAGCTACCAAGTAAATCAAATGTCTTAAATTTATAATATCATATGTATGTCTGTATATCTCGCTCAGTCTTTCAAGCACAGAAGCACTATAGCGACGTTAAATAGGAATAACTTGGATATGTTCAGGCCGATTTTATAGTTGGTATTCGCTCGCCTTTGATTTTGGTGTGCAAAATTTATTTTCAGTATATACAAAATCTGCGCTCTTTCTAAATGGTTACATACCTGCCAAATTTGATGTCTCCATCTATTATAGTTTCTGAGAAACGTGCTAAACCAATAAAGAGGCAGAGAACATGATATGCCCAACCTCTTCCAATGTGCTTGATTTAACCCTCTTCTAGTCTAGGAAAATGGACGGTTCTTAGCAAACCATCCTTCTCAGACCATAGGTATATCAGATTTGATTTTAATTTCGAGCGAAAAGTGTCGAAGAAACCTCTCAGGAACAAACGAAATACTAACTGGAACGTGTTCGAATAGCAGTTTTAAGAAGTTTGCTTAGCTCTGGTAGAGTTAAAACTGAGGGGATGTGGAATCTAACCTCACTCAGAAACTTCTGGCGGCATATTACAAAGCATGCAGACCCACCAAGGAAAGTAGGCGGAAAAAGCCAAAATCCGAACAGAACGAAATCCACTTTCAGAAATCTTCAAACTGGCACTGCTGACCGACGATGAAATCGTCTCAAAAGAATATAGAACTCGTCGTAAAAATACGGAAAAAGCCCGATGGAAGGTAATGCTCAGCCAACCAGCTGTGATCTGCCAGCTGAAGAAAAAAAAGCTACACATAAAAAGCACTACACGCAGTTGTTTCGCCCGTGGAGAAAGCGCTGCACTCCCAAGAGTACGCGCTTGGAGCATTCACAACTGACTACAATGCAGGAAGGTACACGCAGAACAAGGACATGAATCTATTTTAAACGAATCACACGGCTGAATACCCCAAAGGGGGCGTTCTCCCTTGATGTCGAACAGTGTGCTCACAACCTTCTTAAGAAATTTAAAAGATTATCTCCAGGATCACTACTTATGCGGACGACATAAGTATTATCATCACTGAAAAATGCTCATCTACATTGAGTTCACTTATGAAGAACACCTGCAGGGCTATGCATTCATGGGCATAAGAGGCCGGTCTGAGCATAAATGCGGTCAATATAGACCTCATTTTCATTAGCTAGAGATATAAGGTACCATGCTGGACCCCAGCCAAAAAAATTAACTAAACTGATAACGGATCACTTACGTCGGCCATCTTGAAAGGCAAATTTCGAGGAAAGGTCAAAGAAGTCGACCAATGCTCTCTACACAACCCAAAGGTTGCTGAGTTGCACATGGGGCCTCTCGTCTAGACTAACGCACTGAATTCTTATTCCATTCGCACAAACTCAAAATACACGAATGCACCACAGAAGAATATGCCAAGAAGCCACAGAGACTCTGGACTCAAGAGGATCATCTCCTATGTGATTGCTCAGCCTTAGTGACTGCGAGGCGTAGGTGCCTGGGCTCTCACCTTTTAGATTCCCTCCTTAAGACATTTGGCCGGTACACCCTACAAACTGCTGGCTTATGCTAAGAACTCACATATCGCTACAGACTTAAACCGCTACGTACTTCAAATATCCGGCGCTACTACGGAACAAACCAGGTCTGACAGGTTCACCTGAGGGGGTCTATCTGCTCTATCTAATTTAACGTCAATTATGTTAATTTTTAATTTGCTGCGTCTTATGAAAGTTGTATGATATTGAAGGAATCCAGCAATGTTTCAGCATCCTCATTTGTTCGTTCTCTGACCCTTTTCAGAACATCGTTAACCGTCTTAGCTATTTTGGATTTTGAAGTACTCGGTTTTTTGAAATCGGCGTTATCCAACTCCCCACTATGGCCCAAAATGTCAAAAGCAATACGCATAACACGGCTATTTTAAGACCGATCTAAATAATTTGGACATTTATTATATTTCACAAAAAAAAAATTATTTTCAAAACTAATCTAAATGAAGTAAGTAAGTCGTCTAACCGACTTATTTATACCATAGACCATTAAAAAAAAATATTTCAAATTTATAATAACAAATGCATTTGCTTATTTTTTACAAGCATATCTTAGTATCTCGCTCACTCAAGCATACGAGCACCCTAGCGCCCCCACCAGCCAACGGCCAACTCCCGCCTTATGGAAAAACGTTTATATGCATAAATCGGCTACTTTTTGTCCGATTTTGATCAAATTTGACATTTGATTTGCTGGATATTAGTATCAAATTTAAGTGAGCCAAATTTGATTGCATAAGGTATAGAAATACGGGAGATAAACGCTTTTTTTAAATTGCGGGGGCGGAAAGGGGAGTGGCCAAAATTTGAAATAAACTTGATCACTTTACATACTACACGAGTCTACCTACCAAATTTGGTGGCTCTAGCTTTTACAGTCCACTAGATCTAGGTGTTCATACGGACAGACGGACATGGCTAGATCGACTCGGTTGATGCTGATCAAGAATATATATACTTTATGGGGTCGGAAAAGCATCCTTCTGCCTGTTACATACATTTTGGCGACTTTAATATACCATTTCACCCAATGAGTATATGGTATAAAAATTAAGCAAACCTCGTCTATTTATCCATCAACTTCTTTATCCTAGAGATTATGTGAACCACCGAAATCGCATGCGTGACTGCTCTTGGTTCGTTATCAAAAAATAAATATCAAAGAAGCTAACTTCGGCTGTGCCGATATTTATTAACCCTTGTCGTCCGTGGCAATTATATTTTTACATGTTCCAAACTCTTTTTCTGCAACTCGATTCATCAATGCTCAGACAAAACCTTCCAAATATCATTTCCATATCTTTTTGTACCATGCACCCATAGGGTGCTCATAAAAGATGTAAGACCCAGTAATTTAAGCAAACTTTGTGACTTTTCGAAGTTTGTATACACTTACTATGCTTTTTGACCGAACAAATAATACAATTTAAACAAATAGACAGCGAAAGTAATTTCTTCCCTCTAAGGTAGAGATTTAAAAAGATCGCGCACATTTGTATGACCCCAAAAAGCGAACTTTTTTGAAATTAACAGTCTTGAACCCTGTATATAATGCTATGTATGTAGAATAAGAAAATCGTGATTCATTTTATATGTTATATTTAAAAATACTCTTAACGACAACATACGTACATATGTATGTTTGTTGCAAGCTTTTGACCAAAATAAATATACTTTTTCAACAAAATGAAGTGTAAAATATTGAGATTACTGGGATATGAAACAGAGCGTAGCAACCACTAACCTCATTAATAAATTATATCTCATTGAAAGCTCTATTGAAATTATCTAATAAAACGAAAATATCAACTACGAAAATGACAGACTACAAATTACACAGCATTCAAAGTATTAAAATATGTGTACAAACGAACTTATATTACTCTATATGTAAATTGATTGTTCCATCGATGTTAAATTACTTGAGACTCGTGCTTGGCTTGAACCAATTTCGAGCACGTACTAATGTGACTGTACTTGATGAGACTTCAGATTAATACGTTAATAGGTTTAGTTGTCGCTGATATTAAAATGGAAAGCCAGCACTTACCTTTTTTGGCCTGTCCCTAGGTTGATTCGACGAGACTCGGCTTCTCCAGCTGCGGTGTTTCGTTTCTTGCGTAAAGAGATCCTCCACACTGCTGCTAGTCAATTGGCTTTTCTCATCGGAGCTGTCACTGTTAACAACTTGGCCAGATTCTGCATCCCTTTGCGTTAGCTTGTGATAGTTACCCGCACCATCGGTGTCGAGAAAGCGTTCTCGAAAAACCTTGTAGAGATTTGAGCTAACACTGGATGGATGGATCCCAGCAGATGTGGCAGTGTGTCTAATTTTGCCAGCTTCATGACTTCTGATTCGCTTGGATGGCTTTGGCTTTGGTTTTGGTTTGATTCTCTTTTCGGCAGCAGCAACCGAGGCGGAGGCAGTAGCCGCACTCATCATATCCAACCAGCCGCCACTCATTTTGCTCCGTTAGGCTTTGTAATGTTGCTTTTTAATCTTGGGTTTAGAATGATCGTGACGTGTCTGAATTGCTTCTGTCTTGCATGTCAGAGATTTGTTTTATGCTCTCTTGAGTTTCTAACCTTTTTCAACTCGGTTTTCCTCCAATTAACAATGTGTTAGTTATTATGAGTACTGCTAAACTGAAAGAGACATAGATAGGAGAAGAGATGGTGATAGAGCTTTGGTTTGATTCGAGGCACAACTTGCATGATTTTAATAAATAAGGAAAACTCTGACAAAGTTTTCGGCATGGACTATTGACTTGCTTTGAGCACGAGATACAGGAACGTAAATTGTTCATTGCTGGGGCATATGCTAATAAAAGTTGTATACTCTTGCAGAGACGGTATTACTAAATTGTTTAGATCAAGGATGGCCACGTAGTGGCTCTTTTGGCTCCCGTGGCTCTTTACCGGCAGATGCTGGGCAGAGAAAAAGGTCACTTTTGCGAGTCGACGCACACAAAAATTTGTGTGCCTCGAGTTTTATGACGGGTCATAAAACGACCTTTTTTGGGTCGAGCGAGCGATCGTCGTCGAACTTGTTGGCAGAGGGGCGGACAAGTCCCGAATTTTGCGGGGAGGGGGAAAAAGGGTCGCGATCGCGACCACTCATCAACAACAACTCTTATTTTTTACTTGTCCCTCACTCCCTCTGCCAACACGTTGCGAGCTCGAGATCGCGACCTTTTTCCCCCTCCCCGTAAAATTCTGGACTTGTCCGTCTCTCTGCCTACAAGTTCGACGACGATCGCTCGCTCGACCCAAAAAAGGTCGTTTTATGACCCGCCATAAAACTCGAGGCACACAAATTTTTGTGTGCGTCGACTCGCAAAAGTGACCTTTTTCTCTGCCCAGCCTCTGCCGGTAAAGAGCCGGCTCCCAAGTTAAATTTCGGTGGCCAACCATGGTTTAGATCAGAGGTAGGCGCCCATAGCCCGTGCGGGCACTTTTGCTCGGCAATTGCTCGTGTGGCCGTCTGTGTGCATGCCGATGTAAGCACGAAGTACAAGTTGAGAGCGTAAAAAAACAGCTAGTGTCGCACAGACTTTTGACGACAGCAGTATTATGTCGCTTTGTTACGCAGCTACACGCAGAAAAATTAATGCTTCACTTTCTTACATGGCAACTTTAAAAATATTTTGTCCCTATAGGGTAAAATGTATATCATAATACAATTAGGTCGGAATTATTCTTTTTCACTTGCAGTTTAATTTTTTTATTCGTTTCTTCACATACGATTCGCGCAGTGTAAAGCAGCTTACGCACACAAGCAAGCGCGCACATACATTGACAGTTTGAGCTGGCTCTCTTTGTGCCTACCCCTGATATAAAGTATATATATTCTTGATCAACGCAAGCTCCTCCTAGACCGTTAAAGCTACAGGGTTAAAATTTTGCATGTAGGCTTGTATATACTGCAGGGGTTGTAAATCTCGGATTCAGCCGGATTGGACCACCATATCACATAGCTGCCATACAAACGCCAAAGTCACGAACAGTGACTTTTCTCATTAACTTCGTTATTTTCTGAGCTATTGTCGTAAAATTTAATATTTATGAGTTTATTATATTAATAGGCTCTCTGCAAAATTTGATCGAGATCGGATGACTATATCATATAGCTCCCATAGGAACGATCGGTCGAAAACAGTGACTTTCTTCAATAACTTCGTTACTTTTAAAGCGATTGCTTCGAAAATAAACATTTATTAGTTTAATATATCTGTTAATGACAGTGCCGAATTTGACCAAGATCGGGTAACTATGTCATATAGCTTCCATAGGAACAATCGGTGGAAAACAGTGACTTTGTTCAAAAACTTCGTTATTTCCTATGCTAAGAATGTGGGCCATTCTTTCGCAAACTTTAGCCTTTTTAGATAAAACGTTTTTGCACTTTGATGACTATAGGTAAGGAAAGAGTTACCAAAAAAGTTGCAAGGGTATACAAACTTTGACTCGGTCGAAGTTAACCCCGGCCCTCTGGTCAAATGGTAGCACGGCCACCGGCCATCAGCCATTTTCGTCCATAACATGGGTATTTTTATTCAGATTGTATTAATTTATTGATAGATATTACAATGTACAATCAATATGTCAAAAAAAAATTAAATAAAATTGTTCGCAATACGCCATATAAACACAAGTGTATAATCTTCGAAATCTAGGTTTTTATTAGTGTTGGACCAAATGAATTATTTTGTTCAACGAGTTCAACTCCTTTTTAATGACTGAACAAGCTTAGCTCATTTGATCAGTTACTGACTCACTTTTTCAGTTGACTTGTTCATTTTATCAGTCTGTATTGACTTTATTGTGTTTTGAGGTTCCCGATTAGTTCCTATACTCCTGTGAAAAGGATGAATTAATGGTAGTCAAAAGTTTGTATCGATGAAAGAATCTCCGGCTAATCCATATACATATATGGATACAACAATTGTAAAATTGAGGGGTGGGAATGGTTTTGTTGGGCAAAAAAAAATCCTTTTTTGTAATTTTTTTTTTGGTAATGTGTACATTATTAAGTATACTTCTAACAGTATTTTAAAAACTTTGAATGAAAAAAATTTTGGAAAACCAGCCGGCTGCAGAGCTTTTCCTAGATCATCTCGGTCGGAAATTATCTGAAGTCAAAAACCATTAAAATTTAGTTAAAGTATCATTGAATCCTCCCCCCTATAGCCTGCGGTTTTTATTTTTCACTTAAACATTTTTTATTGGAGTCTAAAGTCAAAATTTCAATTTTACGCGAAAAATTCCGCCATTTTGAGAGTAAAAAAAACCAGAGGGCCGGGGCTAACTTCGACCGCGTCAAAGTTTGTATACCCTTGCAACTTTTTTGTAACTTTTTCCTTACCTATAGCCATCAAAGTGGAAAAACGTTTTATCTAAAAAAGCTGTTTCCGAAAGAACGGCCTACAATCTTAGCATAGCAAATAACGACGATATTGATCAAAGTCACTGTTTTCCACCGATCGTTCCTATGGGAGCTATATGATATAGTCACCCGATCTTGATCAAATTTGGCATAGTCGTTTATATGTGTAATTAACTCACCAATATTAAATTTCACGAGAATAGCTTAGAAAATAACGAAGTATATACAAGCCTACATGCAAAATTTCAACTCTGTAGCTCTAACGGTCTAGGAGGAGTTTGCGTTGATCCAGACGGACAGACAGACGGACAGACGGACGGACGGACGGACATGGCTATATGAACTCGTCTCGTCATGCTGATCAAGAATATATATACTTTATATGGTCGGAGATGCTTCCTTCTATGCGTTGCACACTTCTGTCCAAAATTAATATACCCTTTTTGCAAGGGTATAAAAACACTTAATGAAAAAAAAAATGTAAACTAAACGTTGGTGGGAGGTATTTTATATATAGAATATGTCCACCAAGTTTGAAATGAATCGGTCAAGTAGTTTTTAAATAACAGTGAACACGGACTTTGAAAAAGTCGTTTTGAGGAAAACGCGTTTGAAAGTTTATTATACTCAAACAGCTTTACTGAAGACCAATCAGTTGAAGCGCTATAACTTTGTCTGTTTTACTCCGATTTACTTCAAACTTTCACACAACATTCTTGAAACTTTAAAGATTAAAAAAAAAAGAAAAAACTGAACAAAAAAATTGCAAAACCATTCCCACCCCTGAAGAGATTAATTAATCAGATATGGTTGTTAGCTTGTTTTATATTTAAATAAAGGAAAAAATTATCTTCATAAATCATTTTTATAAGTGGTAAGTGACTGAAATTCATGTACTTATCTAGAATTTGCGGAAGTTGCTTTACACAGCGCAAAATTAAATGTTAAAATATTTTGACTCAATCGAGAAAACCTGCGCAGCTGATAAACTTATGAGAGAAAGATGGAGAAAACAAAGCAACGATCAATTTTTATACCTTTGCAAAAAGGGCTTATGTAAAATATGAAGTACATTGATAAGGACGACGATACGATACAAAATTACAACAAGCGCGCTTACATTTTGCATGTGGACTTTCATATACAGCAGCGGTTGTCGATCTCGGATTCAGACGGATCGGACCACTAAATGTTCTCTCTTATAGAAACGGCTGTCACTAACAATAACTTTGTTATTTTCTAAGCTATTGGCATTATTATTATTACTAATTATTTGTCTGTTTAATATGACTGTGCCAAATTTGCGATCAGTCGAAAAATTTTCTATTTTCTATTAATTTTGATCAATGACAAATGACTATATTATATAGATGTCGTATAAACATATGATAAAATACCATGCTAAGTGCGCCGCAGGACGTTGTAGGACGTTCTTTTGCGGAACGACAAAAGACGACATTTTCATCATTATTCATTTCTGACACAAATTATCGTTCAGTCATTTAATGCGATTTTACACTTAACTAAGCATAAAACCATTAACAACAAAAAAATTAAACAATAAATTAAGTCAACAATTTCCAGTTTCCAATCTCTAATGTTGATTAACAATGCGTTAGACAAAGTATTTTTATACCCATGCAAAAAGGGTATATTAATTTTGGTCAAAAGTGTGCAACGCATAGAAGGAAGCATCTCCGACCATATATACTATATATATTCTTGATCAGCACGACGAGACGAGTTCAAATCGCCTTGTCCGTCCGTCCGTCCGACTGGATCAACGCAAACTCCTCCTAGACCGAAAGAGCTACAGAGCTGAAATTTTGCATGTAGGCATGTATATACTGCAGGCGTATATCTCGGATTCAGCCGGATTGGACCACCATATCATATAGCTCCCATACAAACCGCAAAGTCACGAACAGTCACTTTTCTCAATAACTTCGTTATTTTCTGAGCTATTGTCGTGAAATTTGATATGATGAGTTTATTACACATATAAACGACTATGCCGAATTTGATGAAGATCGGGTGACTATGTTATATAGGAACGATCAATCGAAAACAGTGACTTTCTTCAATAACTTCGATACTTTTGACGCGATTGCTTTCAAATTAAATATTTGTTAGTTTAATATATCTGTAAATGACTGTGCCGAATTTGATCAAGATCGGGTAACTATGTCATATAGCTTCCATAGGAACAATCGGTGGAAAACAATGACTTTGTTCAAAAACTTCGTTATTTCCTATGCTAAGAATGTGGGCCATTCTTTCGCAAACTTTAGCCTTTTTAGATAAAACGTTTTTTCACTTTGATGACTATAGGTAAGGAAAGAGTTACCAAAAAAGTTGCAAGGGTATACAAACTTTGACGAGGTCGACGTTAGCACCGGACCTCTGGTTTTTAATGAAATAAATATGTTTAACTAGTCAAGTTTCAGAGATAACAGTTCTTATCTATATTTGTCTATATAAGGAAAGTTTGTTAACATATCCTTCTATAAAGGATAACACACTCGTAAATGACTGCCCCAATTTTGATTAAGATCGGGAGACCCCGATCGGTATCGGTATAGTCACCCGATCTGACCAAAATTAATATACACTATTTGCAAGGGTATAAAAATTCTTTATTTAGTTACTTGGAAGTCGAGAAGATCACTACAAAAGGCTTAAAACGTCATAAAATCATCACCACCACTGTAGATACCTATGTATGTATATATATATATATGCACAATCATGGATTAATTTATTATAAACTATTATTTATTAATTTTTATTGTCATACTTAAATTTCAATCAGATCGGATAAATAGAACTTTTGTATTAGTGAATACATATAAATCAGCAGCTAAATAATGCGAAATTGCTCGTTTGGTTGCATCGATGGAAAACCACATAAAATTAGCGCCTGCAGGTTGATCACTGATATTAGTATTTACACAAATCATAGGTTATGCAAAGGGGAAGGGCCGAAGTCGAAGAAAAACATCGAGGGCCTATCAGAAGAAAACGAGACGGAACGGTTGTGAAAGTTTAAAGATTAAATACAGTGTTAGAAGATATAATAGAAGCGGCATAGAATTTATTTTCATTTGTGTCTGTCTTTGGCAAAACTCTTTTTGTTTTTAACTGACTGGTTTATTACGAAAAAGCTTATCGAAAGAATACAAAAAGTTATGATTTGTATTTTTATACCATACACCCATAGGGTGAAATGGTATATTAAAGTCGCCAAAATGTATGTATCAGGCAGCATGAAGCTTTTCCGACCCAATAAACTATATTGGGGAGAGTGGGGCTAATCGGCGCATGGGACAATCCGGCGCAGTCAAATTATCTTGAAATATAATAGCACGATCCAAAAAGTGATAAGTGTCCTAAGATCGCATTTTGGTAGGCTATATTTGGATCATAAACTTAGACGTATCCAATTCGTAGTATCCGAAATTTTAGGGATTATGTAATTTTTAACCTCAAAAATCAATTTTTTTCGTTCTTTTGGTTTTTTTTTTGGTTTTAAAAACATTGAATAAATTTTTAATTTTGATAGATGTTAACTAAAATAGGTTCCGACATGTATTAACTTATGCTTTGCACTTCGTTTTTTTTTTTAATTCACACGTTTTTAAAATATTAAGTTTAAAATGCTTAAACTAAGGGTGGGGCAAAGTGGCGCACTAGTAGAAATTTAAAAATGGCGTTTTAAAATCATAGCTATATTTGAATAAAAGTCCGATATATAAACTAATTATTGATAAAAACAGTACATTTGCCAGAATCAGACGGATCAGAATACTATATCATATAGCTAATAGTAGCTAATGGACAAACGATGAAATGAACAATCATAACTAAAAGTCTAAACCAATCAACATTTTTGGTGAAAAAAAAGTTTTTTTATAAAACAAGTTTTTTAATATTAAGCTATATTTAGTTTTTTTTTTTTTTAAATCGCTTTTTATACCATACACCCATAGGGTGAAATGGTATATTAAAGTCGCCAAAATGTATGTAACAGGCAGAAGGAAGCATCTCCGACCCCACAAAGTATATATATTCTTGATCAAAATGTTAAAATGATAAAACGTTTTTTCACTTTGATGACTATAGGTAAGGAAAGAGTTACCAAAAAAGTTGCAAGGGTATACAAACTTTGACGAGGTCGACGTTAGCACCGGACCTCTGGTTTTTAATGAAATAAATATGTTTAACTAGTCAAGTTTCAGAGATAACAGTTCTTATCTATATTTGTCTATATAAGGAATGTTTGTTAACATATCCTTCTAAAAAGGATAACACACTCATAAATGACTGCCCAAATTTTGATTAAGATCGGGAGACCCCGATCGGTATCGGTATAGTCACCCGATCTGACCAAAATTAATATACACTATTTGCAAGGGTATAAAAATTCTTTATTTAGTTACTTGGAAGTCGAGAAGATCACTACAAAAGGCTTAAAACGTCATAAAATCATCACCACCACTGTAGATACCTATGTATGTATATATATATATATGCACAATCATGGATTAATTTATTATAAACTATTATTTATTAATTTTTATTGTCATACTTAAATTTCAATCAGATCGGATAAATAGAACTTTTGTATTAGTGAATACATATAAATCAGCAGCTAAATAATGCGAAATTGCTCGTTTGGTTGCATCGATGGAAAACCACATAAAATTAGCGCCTGCAGGTTGATCACTGATATTAGTATTTACACAAATCATAGGTTATGCAAAGGGGAAGGGCCGAAGTCGAAGAAAAACATCGAGGGCCTATCAGAAGAAAACGAGACGGAACGGTTGTGAAAGTTTAAAGATTAAATACAGTGTTAGAAGATATAATAGAAGCGGCATAGAATTTATTTTCATTTGTGTCTGTCTTTGGCAAAACTCTTTTTGTTTTTAACTGACTGGTTTATTACGAAAAAGCTTATCGAAAGAATACAAAAAGTTATGATTTGTATTTTTATACCATACACCCATAGGGTGAAATGGTATATTAAAGTCGCCAAAATGTATGTATCAGGCAGCATGAAGCTTTTCCGACCCAATAAACTATATTGGGGAGAGTGGGGCTAATCGGCGCATGGGACAATCCGGCGCAGTCAAATTATCTTGAAATATAATAGCACGATCCAAAAAGTGATAAGTGTCCTAAGATCGCATTTTGGTAGGCTATATTTGGATCATAAACTTAGACGTATCCAATTCGTAGTATCCGAAATTTTAGGGATTATGTAATTTTTAACCTCAAAAATCAATTTTTTTGGTTTTTTTTTTGGTTTTAAAAACATTGAATAAATTTTTAATTTTGATAGATGTTAACTAAAATAGGTTCCGACATGTATTAACTTATGCTTTGCACTTCGTTTTTTTTTTTAATTCACACGTTTTTAAAATATTAAGTTTAAAATGCTTAAACTAAGGGTGGGGCAAAGTGGCGCACTAGTAGAAATTTAAAAATGGCGTTTTAAAATCATAGCTATATTTGAATAAAAGTCCGATATATAAACTAATTATTGATAAAAACAGTACATTTGCCAGAATCAGACGGATCAGAATACTATATCATATAGCTAATAGTAGCTAATGGACAAACGATGAAATGAACAATCATAACTAAAAGTCTAAACCAATCAACATTTTTGGTGAAAAAAAGTTTTTTTATAAAACAAGTTTTTTAATATTAAGCTATATTTAGTTTTTTTTTTTTTTTTAAATCGCTTTTTATACCATACACCCATAGGGTGAAATGGTATATTAAAGTCGCCAAAATGTATGTAACAGGCAGAAGGAAGCATCTCCGACCCCACAAAGTATATATATTCTTGATCAAAATGTTAAAATGATAAAACGTTTTTGCACTTTGATGACTATAGGTAAGGAAAGAGTTAGCAAAAAAGTTGCAAGGGTATACAAACTTTGACTCGGTCGAAGTTAACCCCGGCCCTCTGGTCAAATGGTAGCACGGCCACCGGCCATCAGCCATTTTCGTCCATAACATGGGTATTTTTATTCAGATTGTATTAATTTATTGATAGATATTACAATGTACAATCAATATGTCAAAAAAAAATTAAATCAAATTGTTCGCCATACGCCATATAAACACAAGTGTATAATCTTCGAAATCTCGGTTTTTATTAGTGTTGGACCAAATGAATTATTTTGTTCAACGAGTTCAACTCCTTTTTAATGACTGAACAAGCTTAGCTCATTTGATCAGTTACTGACTCACTTTTTCAGTTGACTTGTTCATTTTATCAGTCTTTATTGACTTTATTGTGTTTTGAGGTTCCCGATTAGTTCCTATACTCCTGTGAAAAGGATGAATTAATGGTAGTCAAAAGTTTGTATCGATGAAAGAATCTCCGGCTAATCCATATACATATATGGATACAACAATTGTAAAATTGAGGGGTGGGAATGGTTTTGTTGGGCAAAAAAAAATCCTTTTTTGTAATTTTTTTTTTGGTAATGTGTACATTATTAAGTATACTTCTAACAGTATTTTAAAAATTTTGGAAAACCAGCCGGCTGCAGAGCTTTTCCTAGATCATCTCGGTCGGAAATTATCTGAAGTCAAAAACCATTAAAATTTAGTTAAAGTATCATTGAATCCTCCCCCCTATAGCCTGCGGTTTTTATTTTTCACTTAAACATTTTTTATTGGAGTCTAAAGTCAAAATTTCAATTTTACGCGAAAAATTCCGCCATTTTGAGAGTAAAAAAAACCAGAGGGCCGGGGCTAACTTCGACCGCGTCAAAGTTTGTATACCCTTGCAACTTTTTTGGTAACTCTTTCCTTACCTATAGTCATCAAAGTGCAAAAACGTTTTATCTAAAAAAGCTGTTTCCGAAAGAACGGCCTACAATCTTAGCATAGGGAATAACGAAGATATTGATCAAAGTCACTGTTTCCCACCGATCGTTCCTATTGGAGCTATATGATATAGTAACCCGATATTTATCAAATTCGGCACAGTCATTAACAGATATATTAAACTAACAAATGTTTAATTTGAAGCAATCGCGTTAAAAGTAACGAAGTTATTGACAAAAGTCACTGTTTTCGAAAGAGCTCCTATGGGAGCTATATGATATACTCACCCGATCTTGATCAAATTTGGCATAGTCGTTTATATGTGTAATAAACTCACCAATATTAAACTTCACAATAGCTCAGAAAATAACGAAGTTAGTGAGAAAACTCACTGTTCGTGACTTTGCCGTTTGTATGGGAGCTATATGATATAGTGGTCCAATCCGGCTGAATCCGAGATATACAACCCCTGCAGTATATACAATCCTACATGCAATTTCAGCACTGTAGCTTCAACGGTCTAGCAGGAGTTTGCGTTGATCCAGGGGGACGGACGGACGGTAATGGCTATTTGAACTCGGCTCGTCGTGCTAATCAAGAATATATATACTTTATATGGTCGGAGATGCTTCCTTCTATGCGTTGCACACTTCTGACCAAAATTAATATACCCTTTTTGCAAGGGTATAAAAAGCACGATCAATTGATCAACTGGGCTAAAGTTAGCCTCTTTGATATTTGTCGTATATTTAAAATATTTAAATACATAAGTTCGTTCTTTATAAGAGACAAATCAATAGAATATTTTGGAATACTTTCCAATCTAGTTTAAAGTGGTCAAACAGCCAAGCTAAAGGAGAAATCGCGGTTGACTACAAATTATTTTCCTCCTTTACCTTTGTGGCAAACAATTAATTTCCAGATATTCTCCTTCTATAAATATGTACATTGCCCATGGATAATTAATATAATATTACTTCCCATTAAAAGAGATTTATCATGTAAAATCTATCTATTCATTAAAATTCTCACGGTGTATTGACGTTTCGAGCATAATAAACAAACTTTGAACGGACAGCATACAATAGCGACTGCGACGACGACGACGACGGCGACGGTGACAGCGACAACGAGAACTAATTTCCGATGTAGTCAGAGTCGTCTGGGGCCTGAAGACCCCCACAACAATCAAGAGCCCAGAACAGGCCCGGACTGGCCCACCGGGCAACCGGGCAAATGCCCGGTGGGCCCTCAAGGTAGGGGGCCCCTTTTGATGAAATTTCATGTAGTAGAGTAGAGTAGTAGAGTCACTAGGGCCCTTCGTACGAGGTTCCCAGTAAGAATCATTTACCATAATAAATCGATGGGCGCTGGGGCCCCTGTCGTTCACAGGCTCTGTTAGACTGGAAAAGACTGGGGCCCTTTAAAACGAATGAAGTATAGAAAAATTTTCTTGAAAAACCGAACTTTAGACATTGTTTTCAAAATTTTAGAAACTTTCTTGCCTATGGCAGTTGAAAAAAAAATTTGAATTAAATCAAAATATTAAAGCTTTATACTTACAGAGCAATTGACTTCAAAAACTTTTGACTGTTTGATGATTTAAAATCTAGTAAAAAAAGAAATGAAGTAAGTAAGTCGTCTCGCCGACTTAGGTATACCATACACCAGTAAAGCAAATATTTAAACTTTATTAAACAAATGCATTTTCACATGCTTTTTACAAGCATATCTTAGTATCTCGCTCACTCAATCATACGAGCACCCTAGCGCCCCCACCAGCCAACGGCCAACTCCGGCCTTATGGAAAAACGTTTATATGCATAACTCGACTGTTTTTTGTCCGATTTTGATCAAATTTGGTATTTTGCTAGATATTAGTATTAAATTTAAGTGTGCCAAATTTGATTGCATAAGGTAAAAAAATACGGGAGACAATCAAGTTTTTCAAATTACGGGGGCGGAAAAGGGCGTGGCAAAATTTTTACACATTCAAAGTGCGTGCATTTACTAAGCAAATATACATACCAAATATGGTGTCTCTAGCTGGAATAGTTTTTGAGATAAACGCTTTTTTTTAATTGCGGGGGCGGAAAGGGGCGTGGCAAAAATTTGAAATAAACTTGATCACTCTACATACTACACGAGTCTACATACCAAATTTGGTGGCTCTAGCTCTTACAGTCTCCGAGATCTAGGTGTTCATACGGACAGACGGACGGACGGACGGACGGACAGACGGACAGACGGACGGACGGACAGACGGACATGGCTAGATCGACTCGGTTGTTGATCCTGATCAAGAATATATATACTTTGTGGGGTCGGAGATGCTTCCTTCTGCCTGTTACATACATTTTGGCGACTTTAATATACCATTTCACCCTATGGGTGTATGGTATAATTACGCCTTACGTAGTGCATTGTTGAAAAAAGATAGGCAAATAAAATTGTTTGTTTGTTTGTAAGAAGTCGTTTTTGTTTTATTCACATAAGCGATCATACTTGATGTAAAAGGGAGGCCCTTCAACTTGAATGCCCGGTGGGCCCTCAGGGTCCCAGTCCGGGCCTGCCCAGAACTCCACATGGCAAACTGTCACATTAGCATATTGAGAACACAAGCTGGCATGGGTAATGAGAAGTCCAACTCTGTGGAGCTCTGTCTCTGTCTTTGTTCGCTGCCAGTCAAGCGCGTTGACGTTGACGTCGCTGCCATGTTAGAGCCAGAGCCAGAGCCAGAGTCAGAGTCAGAGCCATGGTCGGAGAGTTTGTTGGTAACAGTCGGTTTGCAGACTTTCGCGTGTGCGGAACAAAAGGAAAAAGTTTCAAAAAGAAATTAACAGAAGATCTAAATAAATATTTCGAGCTTGGACGCGACTTGTTGACATATTGAATTATTTCGAAAGAGAGTGGAAAATAAATCCAGAGAATCAATATACTGATCACAGTGAATACATATATGTATGTGGATATGTAAAAAAAAGATAGAGATAGAGATTAATGCATGTGATTTACATAAATTAACAAGTGTGGATTGTCGAAGCGAAATAGGAGAGAAAGAGAAACAG
Source organism: Drosophila willistoni (assembly GCF_018902025.1). Classification (NCBI taxonomy): domain Eukaryota; kingdom Metazoa; phylum Arthropoda; class Insecta; order Diptera; family Drosophilidae; genus Drosophila; species Drosophila willistoni. Next base: position 2,556,659 of record NW_025814055.1, read on the forward strand.
AAGAAGAAATATACATAGACAAATCAATTGAAGTGTTCTAACTGTTCTTGGAACTTTTTTTTTACGGTTAATCAATAAGCGTTAATGCATAAAGTTGCATAAATAAAGATCAAAAATAATATGACGATGCTCCACGTACATCACTGGCCATTAATCCTAGCCATTATTTGCGGCATCTGCATGGCCGCCTCATCGACATCGTTTTTCACCGCATCGGCATCCTTCTCCTCATCCATACCTGGCAAATATCACCAACCCAAGCGACTGAGAGCCACTAATGCCAGCCAGAATTCCTCCTCACCATCCACGCCTTCGCTAGATAAACCTGTATTCCGGCAAAATCCGATCAAGAATTGGTTTGGTAGTGCCTTCAATCGCAATAATTCGCCACCGGCTGAAGATCAACTTACAACGTGTTCCTGCAGGTGAGCTAAGTCCAACCTAGACACCTTTGCGGTGCAGGCGGGTGTCTCTGGGACACGGAATGGGGTAACATAGAAATGCTGGCTTGGTCATGATGACAGCTTCCAGTTAGGCAACAACAAGAAACACACATGGTCACAGCATTACAAATGCCACTTACAGTTACTACAAATACAGATGGATTCTGGGATCAGGCAAACAATTTGTAGCTGGAAGAATTCCTTCACACATTAGTCTCTAGAATTTTTTAGCAAATTGCTGAAAACGCCTGTCATTTGAATAAGCCAACCAATCATCTAACCAGTCCTGCACTCAGTGTAGTATTGATAGAGAACCAAAATGTAAATTTAGTTAATTATATAAAAGTGCTGACGGCAAGGAGTTATTTTTTTGGAACTCTGTCCCTACCATTTGGTCATAGTTCTGCGCGTTGCTTTTGGCCACTACTACCCTGTGAGGGGCATAGAGAGCTCTCTAAAGAATTTCATTTCGAATGCGTATTTGCAATTCTTTAGTAAATTGCTTAATCAATTGCTAACCATCGCCAATGGGCAACCACAATCTAGACAAGGACCCAAACGATAGCTAAATACTCTCTGCCTCCTTTTTTCGCGTGGGGATAAGTTGAGAAAAAATGTCGAGAGTAGCTTATGTACAATTCATAGATAAATAAAAATAAATAATGCTAGGTCAGTGTTCGAGTTTTGGTTAGTTCGTGATAAATTCTTCTTTATCTTCCAATAGAACAAATCCTTCATTTGATTTCAAAACAAAAGTCTCCTCATTGTTTTGTTGTTTTTGTATCAAGAAGAATTCCCCGTTTGTTTAGTTATTTTAGTATTTTCCTTCTTTGTTTTGTGTTTCTGCATTTGAAAAGAAATTAGACTTAATTTGCATAAGATTTGATAACAGTTGCTACGTTTGATATTTAATATTCATCGTACAAACAAGATACAAGATTTGGTCAGATGCGTCATATACCTCCTAAATATACATATATATATATGTATATATATATATATTTATATATATAAAATGTATTAAGTTTACTGTATGGTAATGGTGGATGGGGAAGGTTAGCACAGGCGGAGGGGAAAGGGTTTGGAAGTGGGTATGAGAAAGGGGCATTGCTGTAGTTTAAGTGGGTCGCATATCTGGTTCTTTGTCTCGGTGGGGACGCCTTTGCCTTGGCCACCATTTTGGGGCAATGACACGATTAAGTCCAAAAATGCTTCGATTGATTTTTATGGCCAAAGAAAAATACATAAAACAAAGGAAATAAAATACGAAAAGGGAAATACAAATATCTGGTTTCTCCCACAAACCAGATATTCTTGTAAGATCTTTTTGCGAGTGACTGTTTGTTTGCAAATGCAGTTGATTTCGTTTCACTTTATTCCATTTTAAAGGCAATCACAAACCAGTCTACTACAAATATGATGCAAAATCTGTTCGACCCGCCCGGCTGCTGCTCAGCTATTAAACACTTTGACACTTTCTTTACGATTAATGCGAGGTCGCTAAACCCTCAACGCAACTAACTGACGGGGTCGGTGAGTGCCGGGGGCAATGATTAAAATCAGTAATTTCGAATTTAGAAAGATGTTCATTTGAAACTTAAATAATGAAAAGTATTTAAATAAAGTGGCACCGACCTTTTTTGTATAGATTTTTCGGAAATTTAATCGCAGCACTATCTTTCCTCTATCAGACCTATATCATGTCCTTCCTTATCTACCGATTTACGTATTCCTATTGATATTTAATGCTCAGAAGAGCATTATTTCAAATATGTATGGGATATCATGTATTCCTCACGTCTTCAGCATCAAATTTGCTTATTGCCCTTCAGAAATAACGGAAACGTCTCTCCATCTCTTCGTTATAAACGAATGACCAATGTGATAATATCAGTATCGACCCCACGCACCATCTGGGCCGGACACCACTCCGGGACGGGTCGATTATAATATAAAGGTTATAGAAAACCTACTAAAGTTTGGCTATTTTTTTGGAAGAACGATGTATATAGAACATGTTAGGCCATAACATAACAATTGAATAACAAATTTCTTGTCTTGACCAAATTTAGTATTTGTAAATGTTAAAGCTTGCCAAAATATTCCTTGGGAATGATGTAAATTAAGTTAAAGAGCAAATGTTTAATGAACACCCTAATCAACACCAATTTAATTCACAAACGTTAATATTTACGATCTGTTTTATATTTCCCTATTTAGAAACACTGTCTTAACCTTTCCTTCATTTCAGGTGCGGCGAACGAAACGACGAGTCCCGTATTGTTGGAGGAACGACCACTGGGGTCAGCGAATACCCTTGGATGGCTCGACTCTCCTATTTTAATAGGTTTTATTGTGGCGGTACTCTGATTAACGATCGCTACGTGCTAACAGCAGCCCATTGCGTTAAGGGATTCATGTGGTTTATGATCAAGGTGACATTTGGCGAGCACGATCGCTGCAACGACAAGGAGCGGCCTGAGACTCGCTTTGTGCTCCGTGCGTTTAGCCAAAAGTTCAGTTTCTCCAACTTTGACAATGATATTGCCCTGCTGCGTCTGAACGATCGGGTGCCGATCACAAGTTTTATTCGTCCCATTTGTCTGCCCCGTATGGATCAGCGGAATGATCTTTTTGTTGGGGTCCGAGCCGTTGCTACTGGCTGGGGTACACTAAAGGAGGATGGAAAGCCCTCCTGCCTTCTCCAGGAGGTGGAGGTGCCAGTTCTTGACAACGATGAGTGTGTGGGCCAGACCAACTACACACAAAAAATGATCACCAAGAATATGATGTGTTCTGGTTATCCAGGTGTGGGGGGACGTGATAGTTGCCAAGGCGACTCTGGAGGTCCACTTGTTCGTCTCCGTCCGGACGATAAACGATTCGAACAAATTGGTATCGTCTCCTGGGGCAACGGATGTGCTCGTCCCAATTATCCTGGTGTCTATACGCGAGTCACCAAATATTTGGACTGGATTGTTGAAAACTCACGCGATGGCTGCTTCTGCGATGGGGACTACTGATTTTCTATTAGATCGTACTCTTAAATTTATATACAGATAATGATTTTTTTTTATAACAAAATAAAATTTACAATTTAATAGGTCTAAACGATGATCCCTTTTCTCCACCTCACATTTTAAGATAGTACGTTAAGAATATCAAGAAATATTGGCATCTGCTTCGTATGTGTCCCGGTGGCTGTACCGATAGTGTGCTCGCTTGGTGATGTGTCTTGGGAAATGTTCTGTTCGATCTATGGTTAGTGTTAATACTCTAGGCCACACATACACTCAAATGTGTTTTTATTATACCCTTGCAAAAAGGGTATATTAATTTTGGTCAGAAGTGTGCAACGCATAGAAGGAAGCATCTCCGTCCATATAAAGTATATATATTCTTGATTAGCACGACGAGCCGAGTTCAAATAGCCATTACCGTCCGTCCGTCCCCCTGGATCAACGCAAACTCCTGCTAGACCGTTGAAGCTACAGTGCTGAAATTGCATGTAGGATTGTATATACTGCAGGGGTTGTATATCTCGGATTCAGCCGGATTGGACCACTATATCATATAGCTCCCATACAAACGGCAAAGTCACGAACAGTGAGTTTTCTCACTAACTTCGTTATTTTCTGAGCTATTGTGAAGTTTAATATTGGTGAGTTTATTACACATATAAACGACTATGCCAAATTTGATCAAGATCGGGTGAGTATATCATATAGCTCCCATAGGAGCTCTTTCGAAAACAGTGACTTTTGTCAATAACTTCGTTACTTTTAACGCGATTGCTTCAAATTAAACATTTGTTAGTTTAATATATCTGTTAATGACTGTGCCGAATTTGATAAATATCGGGTTACTATATCATATAGCTCCAATAGGAACGATCGGTGGGAAACAGTGACTTTGATCAATATCTTCGTTATTCCCTATGCTAAGATTGTAGGCCATTCTTTCGCAAACATTAGCCTTTTTAGAAAAAACGTTTTTTCACTTTGATGACTATAGGAAAGGAAAGAGTTACCAAAAAAGTTGCAAGAGTATACAAACTTTGACGCGGTCGAAGTAAGCCCCGGCCCTCTGGTTTTACTTTAGGACCATTTACGAAATTCTTCATTGGATGTTATTTCTTTCGTATGTTGCAATGGCCGACATAGACATGGACCATGAAAACTTACTGAACAATAATACGTGGCTCCAAAAGTATTTATTGATAAACATTGGAAATACATAGCTATAACGTGTCTAGTAGCATTTGCTACCAAAGCACTAATATAGAAACTGGTTTGACTTCCACCAGCTGAAAATACAAAGATGCGACTGCTAAAAGTCAAATGGGCATGAAAAATTCGTTTGCTCATTGAAGTTAGGTTTGTTTGTCAGCGAAACTTACGAAGAATTGCACTTGCGAAATGAATCACCGATAGGGTTATCTATTTTCCGGTGTCGGATATATGTATGTATGTATGTATGTTTCTTTAATATCTATACACGTTTAGATACAGTGAATACTTGTAAACAGTGACAACTTTCGCCCACTTTTCATTTCACTTGTGTAATCATTCAAAACATTATTATATTCACACAACAAATTTGCGCATCTCATTCATAGGTAGGCAAGAATCCAGAGATACATGGAAATCAGGTCAGCGGTTTTTCAGGTTAACGTTTTGAAATTTTCTTTTTCTTGCTTGTGTTTTTACATGCTTTTTTTTATTTTGTATTAGTATCTTCGCGATCTCTTACAGCAGCTGGTGTTGTTTACTGTTTGCCGCTCGCTTATTCACTAAAGAAAACGTATAAAGACAACAGCTCTCGCTGCCCAAAGATGCCGAAACTCATTTCGTGTGCTAATACCAATGGAGTTGCTCTCGAAAGAGAAAGGGAGAGAGATAGTGTGTAGTAAGCTAGTATAGGCCTTGCCGTTAGATTCTCTTGATTCCCTTAAAAAAGTATTTACTGAATTCGACGGTATATAGCAGTAGAATTACATTACAACCACACACTAATCACGTCCATTGGCAAAACGCTATCCAGACTCTTGACAATGTTAAAAGTTTTTCTTTGGGTCGTTTTGGTCCCTTAAGTTTGACTTAAAAGCAATCTCTGGTGAATGTTAAAAGCAGAAAGAAGACGAAGTAATTAAAACTAAAAATTCCCTTTCGATGAGTAACAGACAGTCCCTAAACTAAATAGAGGAATGGCGGTTCCAAAATTGTCATAACATTCTCGACAATGACCCATTCAAAAGTATAAAGAACAGACAACATAACACATATTCTAATAACCAATCAAGTAAGTAATAAAGTTGTATGTAATTTTTGGGTAAAAAAACTAGTTGATTGAAATGTTCGAAAACAAAAACGGAATTCAAAGGTGCAATTGTATAAACAGAGTTCGTGGTGGCTTTGGAACAATTTTTGATTGCCGACGTTAGATGACGCCACAGAGCCAAGGAGATAAACCGTTAAATTAAACAAAAAATCGTTGCTAATTTTTAGGCGAGTAGCATTTTATTGCATTAAAAATACACGCTGGTCCACTGTAGGTCAATAGGTCAATGATGTGCATTTGGTCAAATTCATTAAACGTTTTTCGTGTATCCGCACTGAGAGATCAGCAAATGAAATAAACGACAATAGAAGGCGCTTTTTAAAAAATAAATGGCGACACTGAGTAATCTCGTTAGCCCCCTGGCGACCTTGTTTCTAAGTCGACTTGATTTCCGATTCCGGACTCATGTATTTTAGTTATTCAATTGACAGTACTATTCATATTCAAGCATGTATTTATTTTTGTTTTCATTCAATTCTAAATATTTCTGGCTGTCGTTGATAAGGAATATACCAATATATATTCCCCAACGGAATATCGAGCAAGTCCGTATCCTTATATTTAAAGAAGGCTAAATGCATTTTCAATCCAGTGATTGATGAAAGTTCTCTTCTTAGCGAATTTAAACTAGTTAAACCTGTTTATTCTCTGGGCTCAGATGGTTTACCTGGATGTATACTCAGGTTCTGTTATTTCGCCATCCCAACATGGGTTTGTGAAACGTAGATCTACAACCACTAAACTTTTAGAATTTACCTCTATAATTATCAAGGTGTTCAAAAATGCCAAACAAACTGATGTCATATATACTGATTTCAGCAAAGCCTTTGATTCTGTTAATCATATTCTATTACTTTCTAAACTGAACGACATTGGGTTTCCACCTCTTTTCCTTTCTTGGGTTCGAGTATATTTAACAAATAGAAAACAGAAGGTACTTTTTAATTCTTCTTTTTCCAATTCCATTCCTGTGACATCTGGTGTACCTCAAGGTAGTCATCTTGGCCCTCTGCTTTTCACACTATTCTTTAACGATCTTCTATCAGTCATTATTCATTCGCGTGTGCTTAAGTCTGCTCACGATGTCAAGCTTTGTCTCACTTATAAAGATACAGATTCATGCAGTCGGCTACAAGCTGGCGACTTTAAGGGTGCATGGTATAAACGGCTTTTATCATAGCACGCTGATATTATTAGCCCAGGGACCTAAAAGTCACCTAAAAGTTTTCGTCGTTATGACTAGATAAAAATTTGGAAAAACAACTTATTAGTTGAATTCACGAGCTAACACAATAACACAACACTTGGATACAACCCTCTCCACCTAAATTAGAACATATTTGAAATATCCAAAGAAAAGGTGGTAAACTTTGGTCAAAAGTACCCAACGCTTGGAATGAGGTATCTTCGAACATAGAAATTACGGATATGTATCATTCATGAGTCATTAATTTTGGTTTTAGGATTTATTTTGTTCGATGCGGTCCTTTGCACGAAGTAATCCGTTGATAAATATTAATGACAATTTAAGATTGTTGATTGTTGTGCGCCAAGTCGACAGTGGCTCCCCTTGAAAAGCAGACACTGCCCCGGCTGGAACTATGTGCAGCTGTACTTGGAGCTGAACTCACGGATAGAGTTCGACAGGATCTTTAATTAGGATCAGAAAGTGTTGAATCATTTCTCTGGTCATACACAACAGTAGTACTCTCTTGGATTAATTCAAAAAACTAAATGCTGTATCACATCCAAGGCAATGGCGTCATGTGTCATCAGCACTCAACGATGCTGATGTCCTGTCTCGAGGAATATCAGCAGCCCAGCTTAGCACGCGTAGAATATAGGTGTATTGGTCACTATTTTTGCACGACCACAACGTGGCTGGCCAGTACCATTTAAGCCCCAGAGCACACGATGGATACCGCTGAGAAGAAAACCAAGGTATTCAGCATGGTGACCGCTACTGCCAACAACACGAATGAGTGGATGGATATATACGGTAAATCACAGAAATTCATTTTACCGGCTACAGCGTATAGCAGTGTATGTGCTTCGGTTTTGTCACAAGCAGAACAGGAAACCAACGACTCAGTTAGAGTTGGACCAAGCACGTAGAGTAATCATTAAGCAAATTCAAGAAACAGGATTTGCATATGAATTACTGCACTTAAAGAAACGACCTGATCAACCGTTGGATCGTAAAATCACGGTGGAAACATTACCACTAATACTTGATGAACATTCAATTATACGAGTAGCAACTCGGCTACAACAAGCACCAGTATCAACGGAAACAAGGAATCCATATCTCTTGCCGTATAATGATCCGGTAGTAAGGTGAAGCCGATGGTCCGGAATGTGATCCAGGGCTGCGTAGCATGCACCAAGTACTGGCCTCAGTTCTTTAGACAAGTCATAAGCGACTTACCTGAGCACCGGGTATCTCAGAATAGACCGTTTCTCAAAGCCGGAGTAGACTATTCGGTTCGAGGTTCGAAGAAAACGTCTTGACAAGGCTTACATTGCACTATTTGTATGCTTTGCAACCAAGGCATTCCACCTGGATTTGGTAGGAAACCTGTCCACCTCCTCGTTTGTAGGTGCGCTTCAGCGCTTCACTGGGCGCAGAGGAAGATGCCAGATATTATACTGCGACAATGCAACAAACTTAGTTGGAGCTGAAGAAACTGACCGATACGCTCAGAGTGCAATTTAAAATTATCAAACCACGGTCTCCACATTTTGGCGGATTATGGGAAGCTGCGATAAAATCCGCTAAGCATTTATTGTTGAAAAACGTATCGACAGCAAACTTAACATTTAAACAACTGTCTATCATCATTGTTAATACTGAAGCAGTGCTGAACTCTCGTCTGCTAACCCCAAACTCAAACGATCCCAACGACTTGACAGCTGTAACCCCAGGCCATCTATAGATCGGAGAACCATTGGTAACCCAACCAGATGCAGAGCCACTAACACAGCGATCGATTCTAGAGCAATGGGAATTAGTGCAACGGCTTAAGCATACATTCTGGACACAATGGTCTCAGGAGTACCTACAGGAATTGCAGGGTACATCCAAATGGAAGAAACCACATAACAATGTCAAAGAAGGCATGATGGTAAATCTAAAGGAGTATAATGTGCCAATCTTGCAGTGGCCGATTAGACGAATTGTTAAATTATGGACGGATACGTCCGCGTGGTGGACGTTAAAACATCCAGAGGCATCTACAAGCGGGCTATCCATAAATTGGCTCCCTTGCTTAGAGAGACAAGGATACAACGTAAAATCGAGGCAGATAACACAGAATCCAATTCCCAAGAATACCCTGGTATCGAGGACACTGCAGAACAAAAGACAGGACAATGCGGTGAAGGCATTGCAATGGCATATCACGCTAACTATGGGTATTATCTGGGGATAATAGTTATTGCTGGTAATTTGCAACGAATTTAAACCGAAATTTCCCGAGTATTTACAGATTCCCATCATAGCAGAATAAGCCCGTTACTACTATCACCAGGCCAGCTTCGGGGACATCTGAACCAACTTAAGAGACATCTTCCATTTGGTTTAGAGTTGCCAGTTTCAGATAACGACGCGTCGTCTTGCAATTATATGGCTTAATGAAGGACCAAGGCACAATCACGAACAATCATGTGATATTTAAAGTCACGTTTCCATTAGTGGCAACGCAGGCACTGGTACTAGTACTGTAAAAATATTATATATTCCAGCAACTCAACCAGAACTCATGGGATTGTAATTATGAACATTAAAATTCCTATTATTGCTGAAAACAAAGAACAGTATCGATACATTGGGCTCTCAAGAGCAGATTTGGAACGATAATATCAGCTCAACAATGAGCAATGTATTTGTTTTCATAAACAAACAACGTTTACGGCTAAGAGCAACTGTGAGTTCCAGCAATTCAAAAACACAAAATCATCAACTTGTCAGATACAACACACAAACAGGTCATTCGTGTGGTACGACATGTATCACAAAAATCATTGGATTTTTCCCACCACCAGACCAATTGAACTCGCAGTGACCTGTGACGATAATATACAAGGTGTCACTATCAAGAAGACTGGATTGGTAAGTCTAGAAGAAAGTTTAAAAAAAGATCAGCGCAAACTCCTCCTAGACTGTAAGGCTGCAAACACAGTGCACGCTGAGATGAAGACGAAGCTGAAGGGAAATTGCTTGCGTTGCGAGTAAGCGAGTAGGTTGCACAGTGCAAGACGAATTGGTTGCGCTTCTGTTACGTTAGTTGCAATGGATTCTGGATGAGATGATGACCTGCTGAGCAAAGCTTATATTTTAAATTAAAACGTATAAAAGTAAATTAAATAAAATGAAGTAAGTAAGTCGTCTCGCCGACTTGGGTATACCATACACCAGGTGAAACAAATATTTAAAATTTCGAAATCCAAATGTATGTCTATTAAATTGTTTTAACATGCCTCATAACATATGCTATCTTGCTCACTCTACAAACAACCTAGTCGGTGGCTCAGTGGAGACCTACTAAATCTACAATTCTGTTGTTCTCGAGTTCGAACCCCGACGTAGGTCGAGTTTCCCCCTTATGAAGCAATACTAAAAAACGATTGTGGATAACGAATAATTTTTTTTTTCACTCAACAAACACACGAGCACTCTAGCCCCGCCACTAGCCAACGGCCAATTCTGCCCTTATGGATCGCGTAGCAAAATACGTTCATACGTATATTTTGCATGTTTCTAGTCCGATAGAAATAGAAATGATAGAGATAGATAATAGATTTATTAGTCTGCCAAATTTGATCGCGTTGGTCAAAAAATTGCAAGAGCCAATCGGTTTTTTCTAAATTATGGAGGCGGAAGTGAGTGTGGCAACATATTAAAATATATGTATTCTGCGCGCATACTAAGCCAATATACATACTAAATTTGGTGACTTTAGCTTTGTTAGTTTTCGAGAAAATCAGTTTTGTTTAATTTGCGGGGGCGGAAATGGGCGTGGCAAAATTTGTAAATAGTCAATATCTGCGCGTCTATTAAGCTAGCTTACATATCAAATTTAATGTCGGTAGCTTACATAGTTTTTAAGAAAATCAGTTTTATGTGAATTGCGGGGGCGGAAGGGGGCGTGGCAAAAATTTGAAACAAACTCGATAACTGTACATACTACACGAAACTGCATAGCAAATTTGGTGGCTCTAGCTCTTATAGTCTCCGAGATCTAGGTGTTCATACAGACGGATGGACGGACGAACGGACATGGCTAGATCGACTCGGTTGTTGATCCTGATCAAGAATGTATATACTTTGTGGGGTCGGAGATGCTTCCTTCTGCCTGTTACATACATTTTGGCGACTTTAATATACCATTTCACCCTATGGGTGTATGGTATAAAAAGTACACCCTATAGATTTGGGAAAAGAAACATTTGGTGTATTTCATCAATTTGTGGAATATACCATAAAGACAATTATAATCAAATGTATTCTAATTAAAATTGAGCCACTTATTATTAAAAATTGGACTACTTTTAATAAAACGTCAATTATACCTGCTAGAAGGCTAATTGTGGCGTAAAGGACAAAAATTTGTAAAAAACAAACAAAAACCAGAGGGCCGGGGCTAACTTCGACCGCGTCAAAGTTTGTATACCCTTGCAACTTTTTTGGTAACTCTTTCCTTACCTATAGCTATCAAAGTGGAAAAACGTTTTATCTAAAAAGGATAATGTTTGCGAAAGAACGGCCAACAGTCGTAGCATAGGAAATAACGAAGTTTTTGAACAAAGTCATTGTTTTCCACCGATTGTTCCTATGGAAGCTATGTGACATAGTTACCCGATCCTTATCAAATTTGGCACAGTCATTAACAGATATATTAAACTAACAAATGTTTAATTTGACGCAATCGCGTCAAAAGTAACGAAGTTATTAACCAAAGTCACCGTTTTCGAAAGATCGTTCCTATGGGAGCTATATGATATAGTCACCCGATCGTGATCAAATTTGGCATAGTCGTTTATATGTATTATGAACTCACCAATATTAAATTTCACGACAATAGCTAAGGAAATAACGAAGTTCTGTTCGTGACTTTGCGGTTTGTATGGGAGCTATATGATATGGTGGTCCGATCCGGCTGCATCCCAGATATACAACCCCTGCAGTATATACAAGACCACATGCAAAATATCAACTCTGTAGCTCTAACGGTCTAAGAGGAGTTTGCGTTGATCCAGACGGACGGACAGACGGACGGACGGACATGGCTATTTGAACTCGTCTCGTCGTGCTGATCAAGAATATATATACTTTATATGGTCGGAGATGCTTCCTTCTATGCGTTGCACACTTCTGACCAAAATTAATATACCCTTTTTGCAAGGGTATAAAAATGAAGTAAGTAAGTCGTCTCGCCGACTTGGGTATACCATACACCAGGTGAAACAAATACATATTTAAAATTTCGAAAACCAAATGTATGTCTATTAAATTGTTTTAACATGCCTCATAACATATGCTATCTTGCTCACTCTACAAACACACGAGCACTCTAGCGCCGCCACTAGCCAACGGCCAATTCTGCCCTTATGGATCGCGTATCAAAATACGTTTATACGCGAGCGTTCTGCGAGCGAGCGATTGAAATGCGATGTTGTACCATGATACAATAACATGTTATTGTATCATGTGTTGTACAACTTCACGTCACACACACACTACGAAGCCTGAGCATGTACCGACGAGTGTACACATATATATGCAAAACGAGAATACAGCAGGGCCCGGCACAAAGAGAGCGCTAAAAAAGTTTAGTTCAGTGCAGAGCCCGGCACTCATATCCCCCGGGGGACGAACTTGTTCGGCACCTCGTATGCGTGTAACCGAACGGCTGCCGAAGTCCTCACACAGAGGATGAGGGTTGATTTAGTTTTCCTCAGCATTTCGACGCAAGCAGATCTATGTCGCTTTGTTGAGAGAACACGCATGAAAAAATTGATCGCTGCATTGTTCTCTCTATCTTTTTCTTGCATAAGATTATTTGCTGCACTCGTTTTCTTGATTTGAGGCAGAATTTGATGAAGTTTCATTTTGCGCAGTGTAAAGCAACATACGCACACAAGCAAGTGCACACATACAACTAAACTTTTTTAGCTCTCTCTTTGTGCCGGGCCCTGGTGTAAAGCAACACACGCATACAAGCAAGTGCACACATACAACTAAACTTTTTTAGCGCTCTCTTTGAGCCGGGCCCTGGTTCAGAGGTAGGCGCCCATAGCCCGTGCGGGCACTTTTGCTCGGCAATTGCTCGTGTGGCCGTCTGTGTGCATGCCGATGTGAGCACGAAGTACAAGTTGAGTGCATAAAAAAACAGCTAGTGTCGCACAGACTTTTGACGAAAGCAGTACTATGTCGCTTTGTTACGCAGCTACACGCAGAAAAATTTATGCTTCACTTCTTTACATGGCAACTTTAAAAATATTTTGCCATTATTTATATTTTGTCCCTATAGGGTAAAAAGTATATTATAATGTAAGCGAACATGCATAATGTAATATAAATGTAAGATAAAAGGCAATGTTAAAATTATCTTCCATGTTTACCACAACATACATTTGTGAATCCACATTTTCGACAATGAAATTAATTAAAGATTCAATTCGAAATAGTCTTACTGATAGCCATTTAGAAGATCTCCTTCGTATAAAAAGTTATCCAAACAATATAGAAGTAAAGGAAATAGTTGAGTTTCTGAACAACAATTAGGTCGGAATTATTCTTTTTCACTTGCAGTTTAATTTTTTTATTCGTTTCTTCACATTCGATTCGCGCAGTGTAAAGCAGTTTACCAACACAAGCAAGCGCACGCATACATTGACAGTTTGAGCTGGCTCTCTTTGTGCCTACCCCTGGAATACAGCGACACTGCTGCGAGCAAACGTTTTTCGCTCTCGCTGCGGCCGCTCTCTAGGGTTCTAGGCCAGAGGTAGGCGCCCATAGCGGGCACTTTTGCTCGGCAATTGCTCGTGTGGCCGTCTGTGTGCATGCCGATGTAAGCACGAAGTACAAGTTGAGAGCGTAAAAAAACAGCTAGTGTCGCACAGACTTTTGACGAAAGCAGTACTATGTCGCTTTGTTACGCAGCTACACGCAGAAAAATTTATGCTTCACTTCTTTACATGGCAACTTTAAAAATATTTTGCCATTATTTATATTTTGTCCCTATAGGGTAAAAAGTATATTATAATATAAGCGAACATGCATAATGTAATATAAATGTAAGATATACATGTATGCACATATATGTATAGTATGAAAAATATATACATATAATAGCCGATACAAAATATGCATTCATTTTTATGACATTAAGGTAAAAGGAATCCAAGACTCATGACTGTACTTTGTTTTTTAAGGCGATTCGGTAAAAAAGGGTTGTGGGAAAATTCCGCAGTTTCACTTGCAGTTTAATTTTTTTATTCGTTTCTTCACATACGATTCGCGCAGTGTAAAGCAGCTTACGCACACAAGCAAGCGCACGCATACATTGACAGTTTGATCTGGCTCTCTTTGTGCCTACCCCTGTTCTAGGCTGTTCGGCTTTTGCCGAAGTTCTCTGGGGTTCCAGGCTCAGGCTAGCGTTTGTAATCAAAAAATCTTGAGTTTGACGCATCTATGTATGTATTCTATGGTTAGTGATTTCACCCTATGGGTGTATGGTATAAATAGCGAGATACTGAAATATGCTTGTAAAAAGCTTATGTACAGAATTTTTAAAAATTGGTAAATGAATTTGTTATTATAAATTTGAAATATTTGTTTTACTGGTGTATGGTATACTTAAATCGGCGAGACGACTTACTTAATTCATTTTTTATACCCTTGCAAAAAGGATATATTAATTTTGGTCACAAGTGTGCATCGCATAGAAGAGAGCTACAGAGCTGAAATTTTGCATGTAGGCTTGTTCTACATGCAAGGGGTTTGACCACTATATCATATACCTCTTATACAAACGGCAAATTCACGAACAGTGACTTTTCTCAATAACTTCGTTATTTTCTGAACTATTGTCATGAAGTTTAATATTCATTACCCCTATAAACACCTATATCATATAGCTCCCATAGAAACGTTCGGCCAAAAACAGCACTTCATTAGACAGTGGCAAAATAATTGTGGTATTATGGCCATCTCATCCAATTGTCATATAACAGCATCCGGCCAGGGTAAACACTTTTGGCTTGCTTTCAATTGTTATTTTTGTATTTCGGTTTCGGCTTTTAGTACACATAAAAATAATACATACAAAAATCTAAATCTTGATAAAAAATAAATGTAAGTATTTAGATTGGTTTCTCTTGTAATACACACATACACAAATATTTATAATACACAAGTATGTATAAATGTATGTAAAATAATTAATATATATTATATAAAAATAAAAAAAAATGTTACTATTATATTATTGATGTCGTGGCTTGGACGCATTTTTTATGGCTGTTTAAAAGTTTCTCGATTTTCTTTAAACATTTCGCTCCTCTTTTGTTTTTGGGAGTTCGGATTTTTTGTTGCTAAAATGTGTGCTGATATATGTTACGTATAATGCATAAATATATTACAATTAATATATGTTTTGCTTGTTGCTTAGGTCTAGGGGCTAAGGTGTTGATTTAAAGTTAATTTTTGCTAAACGATCACATTAAACACGCATTCTACACTCGCACGCGAAATATAAAACATTCATTCATTCACTTAAAAATACGAATTTCGCCCTTAAGACTTAGAGAGGGAGTGTGTGTGCGGGAGTGGTGAGAGGGTGGAGGGAGAGGGTGCCTATTGGCACGAAAATTCAATATAAATGTTTGGAGGCTGGCTAAGAATCGTTATGACAATCATGTGTCAACGTTTCTTTTTCATCTTTCTTTCAGTTTCATTATTTTTTTATATCCAAAAAGATTTATATCTAGTTGCTATCATAGGCCAGGACTTTTCAATGATTTCATGCTTTTGTAGGAATGGCAACGGGTTCGACACCGGCTAGATAAGTGTTTGTAGTATCATACTCTACATTGGATTGCTAGAAGAAAGTGGCAGAGATCGTAGTAAACCGCTTGATTTCTAAAGCAGGGGAAGATTTTGGTCATTCGTATCGGGTATTCGTGGTGTCCTTGTTCGAGTCACTCATTGATTAAACCGAACCCTATCCGTTCTTAGTTTATAACTTCATTTCTTTTGTTTTCATTGCCCTTATCAAAAGTTTTTGTTTCTGGACTTGCATTTTGCATTTAAATAATTATGTATAAATGTATATATGGCCTGTTTTTTGTCAAACGAAATAGGGCTGTATCAAAAAGTCCCATGCACCGATTTAAATAATGTTCGTCTTAAAAATGTTTTTCCCTCCACAGGGGCCAATACTGGCAATACCCTTGCTTCAATAGTAAATTTTAAAAACTAACTTCAGAACCATTAAAATCCAACCATGTTTAAATACGAAACACTAGTTTGGATATCTTATTATGTCCTTCTATTACCTTTCATTTGACAACCGAAAAATTTGATTCGGTCCGCTTTAAGACCTAGATTATTTGACTCGCTCCACGCGAATATATATATTTATATATATACATTGTATAAGTATATATAAAAATAACATTTCTTTTTATATTTTTGTTTCATAGATGAATGACTGAGAGGTGTGGGGTTTTTTGTTTTGCTTTTTGAAAGAGGATGCATATTTGAGTAATCACAGCAAATCGGCGCAAACGCCACCAAACCACGCCATATAAAGAGGCAATAAATAGACCATTAGAGCACGGCGTAACGTTATTTTCTCGGGTGAACTGGCTGTCGACCGGGTGCCATCGTTGGCCGTCGAATCATCTTCGCCATTACCCTCGTCCCCATCAACCTCGTTACGATCTTTGGTAATGTGTGTAGTGTGTAGCAAAGGATCCTTATCATCCAAATTGGGCCGGGAAGTTTGTGTGATAATTGATGGACCATCTTCATCGTCGTCATTGTCATCGTTTCCTCGCACTGAAGGATCAACCACATCGGGCTTATGGCTGGGTTCGAAGGGACCTATGCCGGAACCCTCGTCGTCATCCTCATCATCTTCAAAGCCTGATCCAGAGCCATGGCCACTACCCATATAAGGTTCCTCTGCAATATAGCATTACAGCTTAAAAAGGGATTCTTATTTAGAACGCACTTAAGCAAAAACCTACCATGTTCACTCCAGTCCACATCTTGACCATTATAGGCATTACGCAAGTGGTTAATGGCATTCTTTAGATGGGCGAGCTGCAAGGACATTTGAGCCGTCTGGCGAGTACTAGCTGGATTGCCACTAAACTCCGGATTCGATCCATGCTCTGTGGTAATAGAGTGCATGTATCTACAAAAAGACATATACAGAAATGATCGCGAGTTAATTAAACCAAATACTGAATTCTTTTATGGCCTAACTCACCTATCTATGGTGTGTCCGTTCCAACACATGCCATCTACGTCCGAGCTACTTGCTATATCCTCATTACTGCATGTAGAGCTTGGCAAGTTTGACCAGAATTTCTTGTAATCCTTTACCCGTTGCCGTATATCTCGCACAATCCTATCCAAAATGGGCTCACGTGCACCTCCACCGCCACCGCCACCGCCGCCACCATTGTTTTCACCATCGTCGTTGTCACGACGGTTGTTGTTCTGTTGCTTGCGCCTTTGTTGTTGTTGCTTTCTGCGTTGCTGATGCTGTCGGCGCCCTGCACTTCCGCTTCCGCCTGCTCCTCCTCCACCCCCACCAATGCCATCATTGTTTTGCTCTTGCTCTTGAGATTGTTGAGGCAGTTCCTGTGACCCTGGATCGGCTGCACGACGTTCACGTAAGACAATGGCCTCATCCAATGTGGCATCAATGTCTAAGGTATCCGCTTCTAAAGAATTCTTCACAGGATGTTCTTGGACAAGGCTTCTTCTCAGCTTTGCAGGTACAGATCGTTGGGTTCGCCCTAATGTTGGCCGGCCACAACCCTGAAACACTCGATTGGTAATATCTGCCCCCGAATCCTGTAACGAAAGCCAATAATGATGTCGGTATTTAATGATCAGTCAAAGAATCAATTATACTATAATTTATACATATGGTACATATTTAACAACATCTGTTTGTATGTACATATTTGTGATATGAATGAGATGCTTTACATATTATACTCAAAAACTTTTTGTGTTTTCCGTGAATTCCTCTAAATTTATGCTTTTTAAAAATTTACACATGAATACTCATATCATATTGAATTTTGATTACTACAATAATATTTGAGCTCTGCTCGGCCCTCTATTACTACCTGCTATTCGTTCAGCATTTCAATTTGTTTTGTTCATTTCAACAATTTATTGCCCAACATTTGGTTCCCATATGAATTTAATTTATATTTCCATTTTTAATTCTATAAAATCTGTTTGGATTTTTGTTTTTGTTTTGGGCTTTTCTAATGTTGTTGTCGTTGCTATGCTTGTTGCTGGTGTTGGTGCGTGGCGGCACTCCGCTTTTAATGTG
Organism: Drosophila willistoni; assembly: GCF_018902025.1. NCBI lineage: Eukaryota > Metazoa > Arthropoda > Insecta > Diptera > Drosophilidae > Drosophila > Drosophila willistoni. The sequence goes on from NW_025814055.1 coordinate 2,575,029, forward strand.
TTTATATTTGTTTTTGCTTACTTTCTTCTTAAGACATTTTGCACAAATTGTCGGCCCCATGAAACAGCTAGCGAAATAGTTCCTTAATGTAATTTGCATTTGTGGTTGATTGTCATCTCATCGCTTACGAAAAAGCATTTATGGCTGACCTTTAACGGATCTTGAACTGTTAGCTGTACCTCAGCCGGATAGGGATCATATGGAATTGAACGGCATAACAGTCAGTTGACTTTTGCCAGGCAATAAAACATGTATAATAAAAACTATCAACAGCTTCAGATTAACTGTAGGGTATTTCCTCGGTTAAGCATTTCGATAAACAGTGGTAACCTGGACTGCGCTTGAAACTGATCTTGGGGCTGGCCTTAACTTACCTTTATGTCTATAAATAGGGTGTATTATATTTAATTTATATTATATTTAAGTCTGTGCTAAATGTAATCAAGATCGAGCAACTATATTATACAGCTTTTATTGAAATGATCGATCTGGAATACGGACGACAAATTTCAAATGATTTCGAAGATAAATTCGAAAAAGTTAAACAATTTTTTTTTTTTTGTTGATTTTTTTATGTTGTTTTAGTAAATCTGAATTTGCATAAATTATTTAGATTAAATCAAAACGGCAGCTGTTTGCAAAACAAGTTACAAATTGGAGGATATGCAAATAGGAATTTGACTTCAGATAGCAAATAAATTAATAGATATAACGCTAGATACATACAAACATATATTACATACGAATAAGGAAACACACCTGAAAATTCATGATGGCCTCTGAAATCTTAATGTTGATGGGTTCCACAACCATCACAATATTGAAGGAGCCAAGCATACGTTCGGCAACCTTGTCCATGGCGAGGGCAAAGTTCTCCCATTCGGCGTCGAATTCGTGCTGATAGTGAAGACATCCTTTTATCACATTGACACAGTAGTTGGTGCAAGGCTTTTCCATATAGCCTTTGCAAGCACCACAATGTTGCATTTTAGTCAGTGCCCCAGTACAGTCTGCATTAAGTCGTATCTAGAGGATATTAACCGAATGCCATTAACTGTTCAGGGTTTAATGTTAGTTGGGCTACTTACATTCAGTATTTTCTTGGATACTTCGGCGGCGGTTGCCAGGGCCTGGCCATAGGTTCTTGTGGCCACAAAAGATCGTTTGATTTGAACGGAAAGCTTATCGGGCACATCGCCAAATGGTTTCAGTTCCTTCATGTGCTCACTCACACAACGCATGTATCTTAATGGAAGTATAGGATCGAGAAATGTGAGAGTTAGAAAAATAAATAAATCAGATCTTGTAATTGGCATGGCTCAACGCCCTCGCAAGAAACATTTTATTTGAAAAATCATAAAAATTGTTTTTCTGCAGGCGGTGCACTTCCTTTATGGCTGCATCTAAGCATGACATCCATTGCACTTAAAGTCTGATGCAAATTCCTAGACGTTAGCAATGAGTTACCAAATCGAGTTTGTTTCAAATTTTTGACACGCCCCCTAGTTCCCAAAAATGAAATAAAACCGATTTTCTCAAACACTATACTAACTAGAGACACCAAATGTGGTATGTATATTTGCCTTTTCGCGCCCGAAATTTGAAAAAACTCGATTATCTCCCGTTATTTCCTACCTTGTGCAATCAAATTTGGCACACTTACTTATCCAGCAAACTACCAAATTTCATATAAATCGGACTAAATATCAAAGAAGCTAACTTCGGCTATGCCGATATTTATATACAATGCAGTCCTTGGCAATAATATTTTTGCATGTCAAAATTCTTTTTCTGCAACTCAATTCACAAACAAAACCTTCAAATTATTACTCTTTTTACTAAAGTTTTTTCCTCTTTCCTCATTGCCTAAGCAAACCACGGCACGCATACACATAGAGTTTACGTATCGTTGCGTCTATGTGTGTGTTTGTGTGGTCTGTTGCTTTGTTCATTTCGACCAATGACGTAGTAGGCAACATGCAAAATTTTGGGGTGTGATGAATTATATCCAATACTATCACATTAATAAATTTCATAACGATAATCCAACTGCTTCATCTTCTTTTCGTATACAACTATAAGTACTATGATAAAGTGGTCCGATCCTAAAGATATTCATCTGCCCCAGATAATAAAAAGCACAAATATTTCAGACTGATAGCTGTTAAGATGGCTGAGTAAAACGCATACGCACCGACGGACAGACGGACATGGCTGTATCGACTCAGCTTCTTATGCTGATCAAAAATATATATACTTTATGGGGTCGGAAACGTCTCCTTCTGTGCGTTACAAACATCAGACCAATTTTATAAGGGTATAAAAATGTGATTACCCGAGTTAAGTTTTTTTGTTTTTGACCTTAATTATTGAAGCGCCATGAACACGAACCATAGGGCTGAGCTAATGGCGAAAAGGGCAAGTAGTGAGAGCAATTTAAGTGGTGTGTGGAAAACGCTTCTTTTATTCGATTAAACACCCACAAAAGGAAATGTAACCGATACAACTATAGTGCTATAAATATTTTTGGTCAATTGCAAAAGTCGAGGCAATAAACGTTTTCACTAGGCATTAAAAGAAAGCAATATCATCTGAATTTGTTCCACTGAAGTTCACTTGGTTCGGCAAAGTCGGCACAACGATCTGATTTACTATTTGTACTGGCTTTAATAATTTGAGCCGTGCTGCCAACTCTCACTAAAGCACTGTCTAAAAGGGCCTAACAGACTTTAATCGCCTAAATGAGGCTGATGTCAAAGTCTTGCCAAAGACTGCTCTCTTAGTGTTCGTAAGTCAGTGATACTTTGCGGTTTCACACGTCTGTAGTTTACCTCCAAAGCTGAATGGGGAGTGGGTTGTGGGGATGAGTTTCGGGTTCGAATTACGTATATGTACTTACTTTTCGTCAAAGGCATATTGTGAATTGAGCACTGTGAACATCTTTCGATAAAGAGTGCTGAAGAATTTGTCCATGACCTCCATTAGATCAACTCGGCCGTGGGCAAAATATTTCTCCAGTTCATTGAACAGATCCGAAAAGACGTCCGAATTCTTTTGATAGATAACTCCATAGGTACGCATAAACATCATGTGGAATTGAGTCTTTGATTCCAGCAGCAGGCTACGGAAAATATCTAAAGAAAAAAGAAAGAAAAGAGTACGACAAAATATTTACACATCCGCTTAAATGTTTAATGATCGCATGCTTCTTTGCAACTAGTCGCTTCCGTTCTAAATTAATCTCAACAACCGCACTGTCGTCCTTGTCGAGTGCCTGCCTTCTGCCCAGCAGCCCATGTCAATTGACATTTGTAACTTGAGGCCAGCATGTTGGCATGTTTTCGATTCCCGCTCCCCCAAAACCGTTTCTGGTTTCCTATTCCTTCTGTTTCAAGTGGCTTACTGACAAACGATTCTGTTTCGGTAGCCGCAAACCTTACCATTAAATTTGGTTGCTTTGCTTCCCAACAGTCCGGACATTTTGGTTATCTGCTCTTTGAAATGCCATTCGAGTTGGTGACGGGATTGCATGGCCATTCGTGTTTCCATGTTGTAGGTACAGCATGTGCCCACAGAGGGCGATTCACAATAGCGAAGAACACGTTCTGAAAGAAGAAAAAACGAAAATAAGTTTACTAAGATCATAAGTAGGATGAATATTTGCGGATTTACATTCAGGCAGGCCTTGATTTGATCATTGTTATTTAATTTTTTATATAAGGTACGTACAATTTTTGTTTATTCAGTTTCCCTTCGACATTTGGCTGGGATAAATTAGAATAAAATTTTCAGATTTTCCTTCTCTAAAACCCGATTAAAATCAGGTAAGAAACATTATGCTATGGCAGAAAGGTCCAAAGAATTAAATTGTCTTCTCATGTGACCATAGGAATCTAGCAATGTGCTGTCCAAGTCGTTGGTATCGAGATACTCCTTGCGTGCAATGCTGCCTGATCGACTGCAGCTATTGCTGCCCCTCATCAACTTGTTGCAATTGCTGTGAAGGCTTTAGCAGGTTTTGCTAAGAATTTAACTAACAGGTGACGGGGTACAATATTCCTGGCGGACACACACCAAATTGACAAAATTTATCAATGGTCCTGGAACTCGAAATTGCGTATATTTATATCTAAACGACTGTAAGATGAAGGAGAATTATTTTAGTTCGTTTTTTATATAAACCAAGACTGGATTATTAGAACTGAAACGAAGTAAGTCGTTTAGCCTAGTTTGGTCTTCCATGTACCAAATGAAAGGTTTGTTCCGCCGCCACTGCTGTGTTTTTGGGGCTTACAGAGTCAAAAACATTTTGGACCGAAAATATGGCGGATAAAGATTAATAACAAATATTTCATTTAAGTTGCAGAGGCGGAGTTGCAACCTAAATCCCGAAATTTGAGTCCCTCGCTTTTGTAGTCTCCAAGATCCAAGTGTTCATACAGACGGGCGGACGATAGTCTTCTACCTCTCCTCAGCCCCTAACACATGACAATGGAGTGGTAAATTGGTAGGGCTAGTCAAAAATATTTTCTGCATTTCAGTCACTCGACATTCTAAGAACTTCTTCCCCACTTGACATCGCAAGCAACGAATCAATAACATTTCATAGAAAAATAAACAAAGAGTAGCTACCAACCAAATACCATGCAGAGAATAAAGGAAAAAAATCTGAACCGTTGATACGGGAGTGGTTCATTCTTGCGCTTCCTAAAGATACATATATAGATGTATGTACATATCAATTTTATTTACGCAAACATTTAACACATTTTCAGGTAGAAAACGAGAGACAAAAAAATATGCATTTGGTATGTGCAGGGCGCTTCATCTGTGTATTTGGGAATATTGTGTGTGCGCATCGTTTGTATAGCTCCCTTTTTTGTTTGTTTAGATAATTCTCATAAATAGTGGAAGAATGAGTGGGGTATTTGCAACGCGAAAGTTGCAGCACTAATTGACAAGGCTGCAAGTTTTCAAAATAATTTTGGTAATTGAAAATTTACATTTTCCTCAGTCCCTTGACTCATGGAATCGTGGGGAATGCACGAATGAAAATGAGAACTGCAGCTCAGCTCTGCTCTTAAATGTTCACGGCCCAGTTAAATATACAAATCATATGTGTGTATGCATATGGAGGTATGCATTTGTGTATGTGGGTACACATATAGAGTGAAGTTTTCTCTATGCTATTTCGTCTACGTGATTTTGTTTATTTCTATTATAAATTTAGCTACTTTAGTGCATAGAATCTCGTTGTAAACAAAACACATACTCACAGAAACGTTCCTTCCTACATTACATATTTTCTCCCCGTTCATACTCGAGCACTTGATATGGATGTGCCTTGCTTTTTATGGACTGGGCTAATTGTTATGTTGCACGAGATATGAATTGAGTGTGGCATATTAAAAGAAAACGAACACAAAAATAAGAAGCGTTTCCTACTTCCTCTTTCTCACTCCCTCTGTTACTCATTCTCTTTCTCTCTTGGTTCATTTGGAGTATGATTCGTGGGCTCCAAAGACTTATCTAAATTGGCTAGCAGTTAGTGGGTTTCCTGTTTAAATGTCTGGCAGAAACAGTCAACGGTGGCAAAAACTTCTGTGACTGCCATGGCTAATACTTTTATTTATATACCCTTGCAAAAAGGGTATATTAATTTTGGTCAGAAGTATGCAACGCATAGAAGGAAGCATCTTCGACCATATAAAAAGTATATATATTCAAATAGCCATGTCCGTCCGTCCCTCTGGATCAACGCAAACTCCTCCTAGACCGTAAGAGCTACAGAGCTGAAATTTTGCATATAGGCTTGTATATACTGCAGGGGTTTGACCACTATATCATATGGGTACATGTCATAACGCCCAGTGTCATAAGGCCCATGGGCTTTATGTCGCAAAAATGTGCGCCCATGGGCGCTAAGACACTTTTAAATGTGAACTAGCGCCCACTCCAAAAACGAAATAGCGCCCGAGGGCGCTACGACACAATTGAAGAATATTCAATAAAATATTTAAAAAATGTAATTGTTTTGTTTTTTTATTTTTTAAAGCCCTTTAATCGTGTCATAACGCCCATAAAAAAGTGAAATAAAGTCCGGCGTGCTTTATGTCACATTTAAAAGTGTCCTTGCGCCCGTGGGCTTTATGTCGCAAAAATGTGTGTCTTAGCGCCCATGGGCCTTATGACACTGGGCGTTACGACGTGTACCCCATGTAGTTCCCATAGGAACGATCGGTGGAAAACATGAACTTTGATCAATGGGTACATGTCATAACGCCCAGTGTCATAAGGCCCATGGGCTTTATGTCGCAAAAATGTGTGTCTTAGCGCCCATGGGCGCTAAGACACTTTTAAATGTGAACTAGCGCCCACTCCAAAAACGAAATAGCGCCCGAGGGCGCTACGACACAATTGAAGAATATTCAATAAAATATTTAAAAAATGTAATTGTTTGCCCTTTAATCGTGTCATAACGCCCATAAAAAAGTGAAATAAAGTCCGGCGTGCTTTATGTCACATTTAAAAGTGTCATTGCGCCCGTGGGCTTTATGTCGCAAAATGTGTGTCATAAGGCCCATGGGCCTTATGACACTGGGCGTTATGACATGTACCCATACAAACGTTGACGCGGTCGAAGTTAGCCCCGGCTCTCTGGTTTGGAAAATACTTTTTGTTGGATAATTGAAATGTAGTAGTTAGAATACCAAAGCGTTGAGAGATTGCTGAAGAAGATAATGGCAAGATAAGTCCCAAGGATATTAAAGAAGATTATATTATTATATTTTTGTGATTTTGATACAGTTATTCGAGTTTTCAACAACATTAAGCCGCAATCTCATTTCCATCAGCCGTGTTTTTAACACCTCTTCAGCTCTGTAGTATTGATCGATAAACAGTTGCTATAAACTTTGCCGCCCATTGCTCTTCATAAAACTGACTAAAAAGGGAGTTTCTTTTTATAGATATGTGACTAGGAAAGGAAGGTATTATGAGAATAATAAATGACCTTAACTTACCTATATGTCATTTTTGTTTTGTTTTATTATTTTTCATGCTTTTAGTTCGCCGTTTATAATAAAAATGAAGTAAGTAAGTCGTCTCGCCGACTTAGGTATAACATACACCAGTAAAGCAGATATTTAAACTTTATTCAACAAATGCATTTTCACATGCTTTTTACAAGCATATCTTAGTATCTCGCTCACTCAATCATACGAGCACCCTAGCGCCCCCACCAGCCAACGGCCAACTCCGGCCTTATGGAAAAACGTTTATTTGCATAACTCGACTGTTTTTTGTCCGATTTTGATCAAATTTGGTATTTTGCTAGATATTAGTATTAAATTTAAGTGTACCAAATACGGGAGATAATGAAGTTTTTCAAATTACAGGGGCGGAAAAGGGCGTGGCAAAATTTTTATACATACAAAATGTGTGCATTTACTAAGCGAATATACATACCAAATATGGTGTCTCTAGCTGGAATAGTTTTTGAGATAAACGTTTTTTTTAAATTGCGGGGGCGGAAAGGCGCGTGGCAAAAATTTGAAATAAACTTGCTCACTCTACATACTACACGAGTCTACATACAAAATTTGGTGGCTCTAGCTCTTATAGTCTCCGAGATCTAGGTGTTCATACGGACAGACGGACAGACGGACGGACGGACGGACAGACGGACATGGCTAGATCGACTCGGTTGTTGATCCTGATCAAGAATATATATACTTTGTGGGGTCGGAGATGCTTCCTTCTGCCTGTTACATACATTTTGGCGACTTTAATATACCATTTCACCCTATGGGTGTATGGTATAAAAATACAGAATTAGCTGGAAAAGTGTATAGACACTTAATGTCAGGGCGACGACTGACGAATATGACGATATTCGCTTTTTATCTGAATTGTACAAAATTTTCTGGATTGGTAACTCATTATAGACGGACACTTTTTGTTGAGTTCAGTTCGATATATGTTATCAGTATAGCAATGGAAAGTTGTAACCCACCCCGTATCGGGTGATATGCTTTCGTTTTCGTCTGCTTTCTTTGCATGGGCAATTTACTTAATTTTCCCATCTCTCGAAAGCTGGCAATAGCAATCAACACAACACGACTGCACGCATAGGGTGAAGCAAGTCGAGTGAAATTCATTTCAGATGATTTACTGTAACGATCATCGAAGGAACAACTCCTGCGGCGACCAGGCATCAGAATACCACCCCTAAGTAGGAATTGTTCTAAAGGGGTGGCAAATTTTAGCAATCGTATCAACAAACAGGAAAAAACAACAACACCAAAATGTCGTCTAGGCAAAATATAACAGCTATGATTAAGAAGCGATAGAGAAAAGTATGGCAGGTGTTCCCGCTGGCTTTCTACTTATGGGGGTTGACTGCTGTGTTAGAAGTTTTAGTTATACCATACACCAATGGAGTGAAATGGTATATTAAAGTCGCCAAAATGTATGTAACATGCAGAAGGCAGCTTCTCCAACCCCATAAAGTAAATATATTCTTGATCAGGATCAGCAGCCGAGTCGATCTAGCCATGTCCGTCTGTCCGTATGAACACCTAGATCTCGGAGACTGTAAAAGCTAGAGCCACCAAATTTGGTATGTAGACTCGTGTAGTATGTAAAGTGATCAAGTTCATTTAAAATTTTTGACACGGGACTCCGCCCCCGCAATTTCAAAAAAACCTTTTATCTTAAAAACTATTCTAACTAGAGACACCATATTTGGTATGTATGTTTGCTTAGTAAATCTGCACATTTTGTATTTTAAAAATTTAAAATTTAAATAAAACTCATTTTCTCGAAAACAACAAAACCAACAATCAAATTTGGTATGTAGATTTGTTTAGTATGCGTGCAGATTATAATTATTTAACATGCCTACTTTCGCCTCCAGAATCTGGAAAAACCCGATTGCCTCCTGCAATTTTTTGACAAATTCAGCACATTAATGAGCCCCATTAATATCTACCAAATTTTATTCAATTAAAATGAGACTAGGAACGTGCAAAATATACGTATAAACGAGTTTTACTAGGTGGTGCATAAGGCCAGAGTTGGTTGTAGGATAGTACATTTGATGTTCGAAGTTTAAAATATTTTTCACCTGGTGCACAAAGTTCGTGAAACTCATTAATGAGATAGAATGAAACAAATAGGTCAGCGCATAGGGAGATGAAGGGATGGGGGCACATGGCGCAGCATGGGCAAGGTATTCCAGTGGCAGGTTATTTATTTTAGTTTTAGACAAACAAAAACTGCACTTAAGTCTTCATCGCGCTTCTTCTATGCGCTTTCGACTCATAACTTAATCAGAAACAACGAAACAAACAAATTTTGGGACGAACAGAAAAACTATTCTAAATGTAGATTCCAGTTTCAACACATAACTTAATTGCCACCAGGGGTGCCGAAGCAAAACTTGTGAAGTAGCAGGCATGTACCTATGTATCTCTAAAAGCCACAAAAAAATTTGTTAAAATATTGGGCAGTTCTACTCAGTCTACTTTTTATACCCTTGCAAAAAGGGTATATTAATTTTGGTCAGAAGTGTGCAACGCATAGAAGGAAGCATTTCCGACCATATAAAGTATATATATTCTTGATCAGCATGACGAGACGAGTTCCGTCCGTCCGTCCGTCCGTCCGTCCGTCCGTCTGGATCAACGCAAACTCCTCCTAGACAGTTGGAGCTACAGAGCTGAAATTTTGCACGTAGGCTTGTATATACTGCAGGCGTTGTATATCTCGGATTCAGCCGGATGCCAAATTTGATTAAGATCGGGTGACTATATCATATAGCTCCCATAGGAACGATCTTTCGAAAACAGTGACTTTTGTCAATAACTTCGTCACTTTTGACGCGATTGCTTTCAAATTAAACATTTGTTAGTTTAATATATCTGTTAATGACTGTGCCGAATTTGATAAAAATCGGGTTACTATATCATATAGCTCCCATAGGAATGATCGGTGGAAAACAGTGACTTTGATCAATATCTTACTTTTTTCCTATGCTAAGATTGTTAGCCGTTCTTTCGCAAACATTAGCCTTTTTAGCTTAAACATTTTTCCACTTTGATGGCTATAGGTAAGGAAAGAGTTACCATAAAAGTTGCAAGGGTATACAAACTTTGACGCGGTCGAAGTTAGCCCCGGCCCTCTGGTTTACATTCTCTTCGTCACATCGCACTTAATTAATTTAACGTAGATTCATTGATTGCTACAACGTTTGGCCCGGAGCAAGCTGAAAGCTGAAGAGTTTCAAGCAGATTCCCTATGTGACAGTCAAAGACGGAAAATAAGTTTTCAATATTTAATTTGGTTGAAGTTTTTTGACTACCGTCTTGTTTCTCGTCCTTATCTACTTTTCAGAAGTAATGTAAGTACTTCTGCTTTGGACACTTTTTGAATACCTAGGCCGACAAAAAAGAGTCTTAAAACGAAAAAAAAAAACCAGAGGGCCGGGACTAACTTCGACCGCGTCAAAGTTTGTATACCCTTGCAAGTTTTTGGTTACTGTTTCCTTACCTATAGCCGTCAAAACGGGAAAACCTTTTTTATTTAAAAAGTCGTATGTTTGCCAAAGAACGGCCTACAATCTTAGCATAGGAAATAACAAAGTTATTGATCAAAGTCACTGTTTTCATCCGATCGTTTCTATGGGAGCTATTTTGTCTGATTTTGATCAAATTTGGCACAGTCTTTTATAGGTGTAAGAAACTTTCCAATATTAAATTTCATGTTTATGATGTAGTAATCCGATTACATATTATTATGTGTTAAGTTAATCACCTAACCGAAATCGCATAAAAAGAAAAAAAAAACTATTAACATTTGTACAATATAACTAATAGTTCAAAACAATTTTTTTTTAAATCGCTTAACTAACACTTAACAGATAAATGGGCGGACAGGTATAGTAATGATAGTTTTGCTTCTATATGGCTGATTAATAATATATAATAGGTACATACAGAGGTATGTACTTTATGGAAATGCTTCTTCCTTCTGTTGTTTGACACATTTAGCATTTAGCAACTTTAATATATGTATGTACATATATACGATTCCACAGTATACAAGTACACAGTGAAAATAAAAGATAAGAGAAACTAAATGGGATGGAGTTAAAGGAGAATTTTTTTCTGTCTTGTGTTCTGCGTATACGCGCGGTTCTTTTAGTCGTTATTAAAATTATTCGACTTTGAGTAAAACGTAAACTTGTTGTTAGGTGGCGACAGGATAACGGCGGGGAGCAAATGCTTATGTTGCAAATACGCTCCGTGTAAACAGAGTTTGAAGAAGTCTTCCTGGTTCAAGTCGAGGGCTTTTTGCGTGAAGAAGTGAGGATTTTTACTCCGACTTTGTTGTTGCCACATGTGTTTTTCATTTGTTTTGTTGCTGCAGTTGCCAAGCTGTCTGTGGCCAATACTGCAATGGCTGATGACATTACTCCTCCTCCTCCCTATCCCCTATTATTTTGAATGACAATTTCAATGCAAAAAATGCATTACCATCACTTTGCATCGTATAAAAGACATTCGAAAATACCACGAGACACATCGGTATGAAAATATACATTCAGTATGTTACACAAACACTTTTACTTTAATTATTTAGAACTAAGAAAAATCTTGTTCTAAAAAACTTACACATAGTCTTGCTATCACCCTTTTAAAAAACTGCGGGGGAAAATAAACCTCGGACATAAAGTTAATTTCTTTGATATTTATACCATACACCGATAGGGAGAAATGGTATATTAAAGACGCCAAAATGTATGTAACAGGCAGAAGGAGGCTTCTCCGACCCCATAAAGTATATATATTCTTGATCAGCATCTACAGATGTCCGTCAGCCATGTCCGTCTGTCCATCCGTCCGTCTGGCCGTCTGTCCGTATGAACACCTAGATCTCGTAGACGTAGGTATGTAGACTCATGTAGTATGTAGAGTGATCAAGTTTATTTCCAATTTTTGACACGCCCCTTTCCGCCCCCGCAATTTAAAAAAAAAGCTTATCTCAAAAACTATTCTAGCTAGAGACACCATATTTGGTATTTGTTTAGTAAATGCGCACGTTTTGTATGTATAAATTTTTCGCCACGCCCCTTTCCTCCCCCGTAATTTGAAAAACTGGATTATCTACCGTGTGCAATCAAATTTGGCGCAATTAAATTGATACTACTACCCACCAAAATACCAAATTTGACTCAAATCGGACAAAAAAGAGCCAAGTTATGCATATAAACGTTTTTTCAGAGTTGGCCGTTTGCTGGTGGGGGCGCTAGGGTGCTCGTATGATTGAGTGAGCGGGATATTAAAATATGCTTGTAAAATGCATGTGAAAATGCATTTGTTTAATAAATTTGAAATATTTGCTTTACTCGTGTATGGTATACCTAAGTCGTCGAGACGACTTACTTACTACATTCTTATACCCTTGCAAAAAGGGTATATTAATTTTGGTCAGAAGTGTGCAACGCATAGAAGAAAGCATCTCCGACCATATAAAGTATATATATTCTTGATCAGCATGACGAGACGAGTTCATATAGCCATGTCCGTCCGTCCGTCCGTCCGTCCGTCCGTCCGTCTGGATCAACGCAAACTCCTCCTAGACAGTTGGAGCTACAGAGCTGAAATTTTGCACGTAGGCTTGTATATACTGCAGGCGTTGTATATCTCGGATTCAGCCGGATTGGACCACTATATCATATAGCTCCCATACAAACCGCAAAGTCACGAACAGTGACTTTTCTCAATAACTTCGTTATTTTCTGAGCTATTGTGAAATTTAATATTGGTGAGTTAATTACACATATAAACGACTATGCCAAATTTGATCAAGATCGGGTGACTATATCATATAGCTCCCATTGGAACAATCGGTGAAAAACAGTGACTTTGATCAATATCTTTCTTACTTTTGACGCGATTGCTTTAATCTTTATCTGTTAATGACTGTGCTGAATTTGATAAATATCGGGTTACTATATCATATAGCTCCCATTGGAACAATCGGTGAAAAACAGTGACTTTGATCAATATCTTTCTTATTTACTATGTTAATATTGTGGGCCGTTCTTTCGCACACATTAGCCTTTTTAGATAAAACGATGATGGCTATAGGTAAGGAAAAAGTTACCAAAAAAGTTGCAAGGGTATACAAACTTTGACGCGGTCGAAGTTAACCCCGGCCCTCTGGTTTTAATAAAATTTTTGTTTGCTGAGAGTCAAGAATTCTACTGTTTTCCATTTTGCAGCTCCGCACAGGCCTTACCAAACTGAATCAATATTTTGCTTTCTCACGCTATTTCAGATCAGAAGCAACATCAATCACTGAATCATTGGAATGCGGTGTCGGAGGCAGTTGGCAACAATTTTAGCCAGATTGTGTCCAAGAGCATGAGCAAGACCAAGACGAAAACTAAGAGTAATAGCAAGACAAGGGCTAAATGGTATCACACGTCGGCGATGGCGTCGTTCGCTGCTACTCAAGTACATTGGCATAGCAGCTATTTATTTGATACTCTTTCTTAAGGTGAGACCGGATTGATCGAGTCTCGGGAAGGTTTGGCAAAGTATCAAAATTAAAACTATTACAACCAATTCTTTATATGCGATTGTCTTTGCAGTTTGATTGAGTATGAAACTGTTAACAAAGATTAAGGAATCAATTGATATTTTTATATCGACAAGATATAAATTGAAAACAAAGGGTACAGGGAATTTGTCTTAGATAAAAAGGAGATGATTTTTATCTTACTTCCTTTTGATGCAGCTGCCTTGTTTCTCCTTCACTTCTTTAAGCATTTGAGTATAAATAGATATAAATCCAAAACGTGGATGTGATTTCGTAACAGTAATTTCTTGAAAAAAGAGAGGAGATTTAAAAAAAAAAGGAAACAGAAAGAGTATCCAGCAGACATGGCCAAGCAACCAGCAAACAGGAATGTTTCTAGTGCAGGACAAAAAGAGAGGAGACGGATTCAAGGGCTTTTCGTAGCCGTTTGACTTTGCCTCGTCGTCGTTGTCGTTTCTTGTTCTTGTTTTATGCACTTGCATGTTTGTTTGTCAACCTACACAAGCAAATGGTAGGCTCAGAATGCTGCAGAAGCAGTTGTCAGCGCCAAACATTTGCATATTTTTAAAGAAGGCTGAAGGAAGAAGGAATGAAGCGCTGGCGCAAGGCAATATTTCAATACCCACAGCTCATTCAACGCATGGGATAGAGTTCTGTGGGCGAAGGGGTCCAAGACTGAACCCCGGGATCGGAAAGCTGTTGATGCTGTTGTGGGCTTTTGTGTTAGCATGTTAAGGTAGTCTAGACAAGACTCAACTCCGACGCAAACTACGATACTGCTCAGGTTATCTTTGAAATGCGATGTTCCAGAATACGAAACTGACGCGGTTATACTGTATATATTCTCATCGAATTGATCGCCTATATTGGTTACAATTTGAATAGACAAAGGGTCTATATTATTCGTTGATGAAGTCATAGCTTATCTTAATGTCAGTGTCGTTTTCATTGTATATTTTCTTTCGTTAACGTTGTTTTTGCAGCTTGCTATCAACTTGCCATATCTACGCGTGTGGGTTTTATAATCCCAGAGACAGGTGGTCGCCAGCTATATGCCGGCTGCCTACCAACATACAAATATGTATCTCCATCTCCATTTTGCAGCTCCAGCTCCGCCCTAGTGTATGGCGTACCTTTTGTACTTGCGAATAATTTCCTTACGGTAGCAACGACAGGGGAACGACGGGGAGCGGATCGGGGTAAAGCTGCGCCGCATTTTTATGCACATCTGCAAATTAAAAACGCATTGTATATGAATTGCCTCAGCAGCCTCCGCTCTTACCTTTGCCTTGGGTTTTGACAACACCAATACATTTTTACACTGCACAACACACTTTGGTTACTTGTCGTCCGACACATATGACTTTCTCATGTCTACGATTCTATGCATAATGGTTGTGAAGTTTCTATTTGGATTTTTAAACACTCTGCTCTCTGTTGATGTTGTGTGTGTGTGAGAGAATATATATGTGTCGTCTGTGCAGTGCATTTTAGACTTAATTGGTAGCTGTAGGATACAAAACAGTAAAAGCAACTACAACAATACTTGGGCACAGCGAGATGAGCCCTGTTGAAATCAAAGCTTTGATGCCGACACAGTGATGAATCATCGCCATGAAATGGGAAGAGGGTCTTGGTGTAGTATGGCGATGATGACAGGTAGCAGTATTTTTAATGAATGTCGTTTTAAGCACTTGTCTTTTTTGCATACAGAAAAAAATGTCGTTTTTATTACCGCCGCAAGTATTGTACAGCGTGCTTCATATTTATAAGACTCGAAGGACTTTGACTACAAGTTAAGAACTCTTTTAATTAATAATTTATTAGAGTACAGCAAACAGACTAATATTAATTTGACGACACTTTGACATTACTTTAAAATAGTATTATCAAATATTCAACGCATAGAAGGAGGCAACTCCGACCATATAAGCTATATATTCTTGATTTTCTCAACAGCAGAAACTTAATTTGACTGTACAGTGCAAGGGCATAAGAATTTTGACAAGGTTGGAGTTTTTTCCCAAATCATTTGAATGGATAACAATAATTGAGGTTTTTTCAAAGAGTGATATTGCCCAATAGAGTTTGGATTATTTTGAACGATAAAACATACTAGGAACCCGTAAGTTGATCATTGCGCATAGCTGGTATATATGCAAAAGGAAGGGAAAGAGGGGCGTGCGGATCACTCTTACCAAATATTTGTAGCATTTGATCGATTTGTAGAAACAGAATGTCAAGCCAAGCAAACGTCGATAACAATATATGTAAATTATAAATAAACAATATAAATAATAAAATAATTGATTAAATTTGAAACACCACAACTCTGACACAACAATAACAACGTGCGACAACAACAAAAAAAAAGTGCGTCTAACGGTTAGACACGATAGAAGTGAAACCTTCCGTAAAACAAACTGAGAGAGAATGAGACGAAAGCAGCATTAGGAGCGGGATAATTATAGGTTCATTATAATATTGCTATAAAGGTCATATTTTATTTTCTTCATTTTATTATTATTCATCCTCAATGTTTTCAATTTCAACAAATGATACGAGTGGCTTATGATAGCTAAAAAATGATACAAATGCTTTGGTTTCGATGTTGTCAACATATCTTTGAAATACCGCGCCAATTGTTGTTTTTGATCGTGTTGTTGATTCAGTGCGATTGTTACACATTTTTAAACTGCATGTTGTATTGAGAAAGTCAATTAAAGGAACCGCTGTGTCCAATGCAAAATTTACGTTAAAATCGCCACTTCAAATCATTGGAACTTTATCGTAATCTTTTCTAAGTATCCGCGATACTTCTGGTGTATACTTTATTAAATTTTCATGAATGAATTCCGTGATGCTATTTATTGATTGATTCGGTGAAATATAAATTGCTACAATTAAAACTGTTTTTCCATTGCTCAATCTGGTTTCGCATGCACATATTTCTCCCACTTTAGAGAGCTGAACAGACAGTGATTCTAGTTGCTGTGCATTGATTCATTATATATTTTGTGATACATTTTTATTTACTTTTTATACCCTTGCAGAGGGAATTGTAAAATTGGTCAGATGTTCGTAACGCACCGAAGGAGGCGTTTACGACCTGAGAAGCTGAGTTGATATAGCCATGTCCATCTGTCTGTCCGTCTGTGCGTATGCGTTTTACTCAGCCGTCTTAAGAGCTATCGGGATGAAATCTTTTTTTGGGGTTTTTTATTACCCGGGTAAGATAAAGTATGAAAATCCTTAGGATCGGACCACTATATTATATAGCTCTAGAAGAAAAAATTTTGCGGACATGGCTATATCAACTCAGCTTCTCATGCTGATCAAGAATTTATATACTTTATGGGGTCGTAAACGCCTCCTTCTGTGCGTTACGAACATCTGACCAATTTTACAATACCCTCTGCAAGGGTATAAAAAGTAAATAAAAATGTATCACAAAATATATAAAAAGCATTATGAAAAACTTCGACCAAGCTGGGAGTCGAACCCCGGCCGCCCGATCGCCAAGCGAGCACACTAACAACAGAGCCACGTCGACACTTTGTAAGTTGCCGTCGAGTTCTGTAGTTAAGCACGCATCTCATTTTCGCATCTCATTCTCTCGCAGGCTATATACTATAAGATCTATATGTATGTCTCTTTTTAGTGTCGCTTTTTCGTTTCATCGAGTCTCAAATCACTCCCAACGATTCTAAAGAAGTTTTCACTTCAAAAAGAAATTGGTAAAAACAAGGAAAACGTGTTGGTAATTCATTGGAATTTGTGTACTCAGATTAGATTACTGAAAACTGACACATTTTCCGTTTCCACGGTAAACGGAGTTGGAAGTTTTTTTGAGTTCTTACTGGCACTTCGACGCACTGCAGCACACCAAAATTTATAGTTTCATATTGAGGCTGACACAATAAGCACATTCATTGTCGATATTCTTTGTTTTCCCACTCTCCATACCAAATTATTTCGCTTCACGCATTATCTTTTCTAGCATTCACCTATTGATACGATTTTGGTGACGTTTTACTTTGGTAACCCAAACTCTGTTCCTTTTTTTTTATCGATTAAAAGCGCTGAGTCGCACACACCGATTGCTTTTGTCTTTCACAATAGGGCCATCACCTGCCCCCGGTCGGAAGACTTCATATTGGATGATTGGACTTAGAAACCTACAAATGAAAGCGCCGGTTAATATGGTTGAAAAAAGAATTTTATACCATTTTTTTCTTTTTCAGGAGGCAAAGAACGGACATATGTAAGTCCTTTTTTTTTGTTTGAATCAAAGCGTTGCGATTTAAATAACTTTGATAAATGTAAATTTGATGGAAATTGAACTGACAATCCACTGTCTAGTGGCATCTACCTTTTATTATACCATGCACCTATAGGGTGATATGGTATATTAAAGTCGCCCAAATGTATGTAACAGGCAGAAGGAAGCTTCTCCGACCCCATAAAGTATATATATATTCTTTATCAGCATCAACAGCCGAGTCGATCTAGCCATGTCCGTCCGTGCGTCCGCCCGAATGAACGCCTAGATCTCGGAGACTATAAAATTTGGTATGTAGTCTTGTGTGGTATGTATGTACTTGATTATATACCGTAATTTTCTACCTTGTGCAATCAAATTTGGCACACTTAAATTTGATATTAATATCCCGCAAAATACCAAATGATCAAAATTGGACAAAAAATAGCCAAGTTATGCATATAAACGTTTTTCATAAGGTCGGAGTTGGCCGTTGGCTGGTGAGGGCGCTAGGGTGCTCGTATGATTGAGTGAGCGAGATACTAAGATATGCTTGTAAAAAGCATGTGAACAGAATTTTTTAAAAATACCTAAATGCATTTGTTATTATAAATTTGAAATATTTGTTTTATGTATATGGTATATGGTATACCTAGGTCTCTCTCACAAAAACAAACGAGCACTCTAGCGCCGCCACTGGCTTACCGGCCAATTCCGCCCTTATGGACTGCCTAGCAAAACTCGTTTATACGTATATTTTCCATGTTTCTACTCCGAATTAAATAAAATTTAGTAGGTTGGTAGATATTAAAAGGGCTAATTGTGCTGATATTGGGTTCGATAGTCCAAAAATTGAGACAGGCAATCAATTTTTGCTAGATTATGAAGGCGAAAGTAAGCGTTTTTAATATTATTAATCTGCACACATACTTAACAAATCTTCATACCAAATAAAGTGGTTCAAGCTGTGTTGGTTTTTGAAAAACTGAGTTTTATTTAATCTTCAGGGACGGAAAACAAAATTTGGTGTCTATAGCTATTATAGTCTTCAAAAAAATCAGATTTATGTAATTTGCGGGGACGTGGCAAAAAGTTGAAATAAACTTGAACATCGTAGGTATTACAGGAGTCTAAGTACCAAATTTGGTGGCTCTAGCTCTTATAGTCTCCGAGATCTGCGTGTTCATACAGACGGACGGACAGACGGACATGGCTAGATCGACTCGGTTGTTGATCCTGATCAAGAATATTTATGGGGTCGGAAATGCTTCCTTCTGCCTGTTACATACATTTTGGCGACTTTAATGTACCATTTCACCCTATTGGTGTATGTAATATGGTAAAACATTACTAAAACTTTAACGGCAGGCTTTACCTTTCGTCGGACTTTATAGATATTCTAGTTTCCTGCGGCACTTTCAAGGATCTGATAGTTCCAGTCGATGCCAGGACTAAAGTCTGGATAAAGAACCATTCAAATTTAACAGCATCGTTTTTTCAGCTTGGGACACAGTATAAAATCTTGGGTACGCCCAGTATTAGCCCAGCTCTGTGGGTCTTTCTAAATTGTCTATAGACCGACAAAGGCGGTGAGACACATAGAGAGGAAGAATAAAGTAGGGGTCGAGAAGAAGGGAGAGAGGAGCAACAAAATTTCTTAATGGTTTTAATCGGATTTGAAAGATATTCGAGGATACAGACACGGGGTGTGGTCGGAGGCGATTCTACTTCGTGTTAATAATAAAGAAATTTGCCATGTCATATCACTCTGCCTGGTCGATATTATTGGAAGCTATTAGATCTTATCAAATGGTGGGGGAGGGGAATGGGGGAGGGGGAGGGGTGGACGGTACTGTGTGTATGTGTGGGTCTACAACTTAATTTCTCTTCCGACTCTTTGGGACCAAACTCATTCAATACTCATTGATTAGGTGCCATACATAAAATAATTGTATATCATTCAATTACGTCCGCTACGTAGGTTCTAGGCCAAAGTCGCTCATTGTTGCCGTTGATTTTCGATTGTAATGGCTTTTCGGTTAAGGGGTAACAAAATTTTTCTTATTGATTAATTACACTGAGTGTCCCATTTAATAAATAAATTAATACTTTTTAGCATAGCTCGCAAATGACAGTTGATCGTTTTTTCTTATTTGATCTGCTTCGTATCATAACCGAAAAGATTGTCCAGAAACGATCTCGCTCTGAGCGGCTCTCTTTGTTTTGTTTTGAATTGGTTTTTGTCAAGCGCTTTGCATTGACTCATTCGTGTGACGCTCTCAAATGAGCGTCGCGTAAAGAGTAATACGATTTTCGCTCACACAAAGAGTCTCAACAAAAGACAGTTTGACTAAAAAACTCAACAGAAATGATCTTTGCCTATCGTGTGCATGTAAATACATACACACATATACATAAATGTAAATAAGAATGAAAATAATAAAAAAACAATGTTTTGTTTTGTTTTTTAAGGAACAATAATTTTATTTTGTTTTTTATAATATTAATTTTTAATTAATATTATGTCCCAGACATTTTAAAACCGCAAACATTACACATAGATTTATTTTCTTCGGCAATGAATCTAAAAAAATGATGAACTTTTTTAATTTCGTCTTTTCCCATTTTGCAAAAACTATAATGCTCCGCACACACTGACTTCACAAACGCAATTAACATGTACATACATATGTATCTTGCAAAGAAAAAGAACGCATCAATCGCGTGTGCGTACCCATACATACGCAAAAGACAATTTGCTTCATTTAACTCAAGAAATCGATCAGTGTTTGACTTGAGCGAAACGAAAACAGAAATAACTGTCTCGATCAGAGCGCGAGCGAGCTAAGTCAGTCGCGACAAAAACAGTTTCTGTCTGAGTCTTTTTAATTGTGTCAGTAAAAGACACTTATTTGCAGACAATGGAAAAGTGTCAACAGTTATTTGCGAGCTATGCTTTTTAGCGGATATTGAAAGAATGTATTTTAGAAATTGTCTACTAGAAATATTCCCGACATCCACAATATATCCTGTCAAAGAGCTCTATTCCTTTATTGAGAGGTTAATGTAAATACTTAGCCATAAATAGTAAACATAGAGCTTAGTAATGGTGCGGAGTTATCCGTTTGCCAATGGCGGCAAATAATGTTCAAAATATGCAGTTGTTTCACTTTGTGCTTGGCATAACAAAGTCGGTAAGACGACTCACTTACTTCACTTTACTTTAGATTCGATCAAATTGGGGGCGGAACTTTATCTGTACGTTTTAATTTCGTTCAGTACAAAATGTATGTATGTGATTAAGATAAACGAGATCCAGACTGTGATTAATTGTAATTGAAGACGAATCCCTTTTATACCAGTATACACTGCGTATATATGTACATTTATGTGTCGTTCACAAACAACTTCCAACCGTGCCAAACTACTGTACATTTTTCAGCCTATTAAAGCCCACTTAAGTCTTAATAAACTAACACTTAAAATTACAAAGGGATTGGAGAGAGAGCGGCAGGCCGCCTAGTACTAGTGGCCTTTGCCTACGTAGCCTAAGTTTAGTCGCAGAGAGCCTAATTAGCCTGCCAGCACGTACTTCAAGTCAAAGACACGATTGCTGAGCGATCTATTGCCCCCACATGTATGTCCAGCAACGCCTCAAATACTGTCATAATTGACCCAAACTCTGCCTTGGACCTGTGCCTCCACCTACAGCATTTTTATACCCTTGCAAAAAGGGTATATTAATTTTGGTCAGAAGTGTGCAACGCATAGAAGGAAGCATTTCCGACCATATAAAGTATATATATTCTTGATCAGCATGACGAGACGAGTTTATATAGTCCGTCCGTCCGTCCGTCTGTCCGTCTGTCCGTCCGTCTGGATCAACGCAAACTCCTCCTAGACCGTTAGAGCTACAGAGTTGAAATTTTGCATTTAGGCTTGTATATACTGCAGGGGTTGTATACCTCGGATTCAGCCACTATATCATATAGCTCCCATACAAACGCCAAAGCCACTAACAGTGACTTTTCTCAATAACTTCGTTATTTTCAGAGCTACTTAATATTAGAGAGTTTATTACGCCTATAAACGTCTGTGCCAAATTTGATCAACATCGGGTGACTATATCATATAGCTCCCATAGGAACGATCTTTCGAAAACAGTGACTTTTGTCAATAACTTCGTTACTTTTGACGCGATTGCTTTCAAATTAAACATTTGTTAGTTTAATATATCTGTTAATGACTGTGCCGAATTTGATAAAGATCGGGTTACTATATCATATAGCTCCCATAGGAACGATCGGTGGAAAACAGTGACTTTGATCAATATCTTACTTTTTTCCTATGCTAAGATTGTTGGCCGGCCGTTCTTTCGCAAACATTAGCGAAGTTAGCCCCGGCCCTCTGGTTTGATCGTAGTCTTGGCCATTTTGTAATTCCAACACGTTCAAACGTCAATTAAATAAATACAAGATACCAAAGCGTTGTAAACGCCCATGAAACGCCGGATTCCAGATTGCGACTAGCAGCCAACCAGAAAACAGACCCAAAACACCCCGAAAGAGAAATATCGTGTGTGCAGACACCTCAAGCGCAGAGCGTAGAGCACAGAAGGCAGAACACAGACACAGAAGAACAGACTCAGAACAGATTCAAGCCGGAACGATTCATAAAATTACTTGATGCGAACTTCGAGGAATGCGCTCTTGCCTGCTCTTGCGTCTGCTATTTTTGGTCTAGAACGAGTTGGAGTTCCAGTTTGTTGCGTCAGCCCCCCGGTGCTGCTGTGCCTGTTGCTAGATTGTTTTTTAATGGCAGCTTCCTGTAGACAATTTTTTTTCTCGTTTGAGAGAATTCTGAAAATCAAATCTGCCCCGAACAAGAGCCAGAATACCGACGAGGAAGACAGAACTCATGAGTTAGAGAGAGAAATATAAGATTTGCAAGTCAGTATTCTATAAACTGTTTTACAGCCTATGGCTAATAAGGTGCTTTAATTAAATTAAACAGTAATGTATCAATTAAAGGGCCGGGCTCATTTCTATAAAGTTAATTTCAAAGTAGCATTTCATGACAGGTCCGTCATCCAATATTGATAAAATTTAACATAATTATAGCTTATTATGAGGATCTGATAGGTATTTACACTTCCAGCCACTGGAATAAGAAAACCATAAGACTTTGGTAACTGAACCTTTAATAGAAAAGTTCAATAGGTATTATTATAGCCCCAAAAAGAATGTCAAATATCAGAGAAGCTAACATTGGCTATGCCGAAGTTTATATACCCTTGCAGTCCCTGGGAATAATATTTGTACATTTTCAAATTTCTTTCCCTGCACCACAATTCATCAATACACAAAACAAAACATTATTTTTACTTTTTACTACAAGTTTTCTTCTTCTTCCATCCCTAAGCAAAGCACGGCACGCATCCACATACAGTTCATTTAGCATTGTGTCTGTGTGTGTATGCATTGTTGATTTGATGATAATGTAGTAGGCAGCAGGCAGCGCTTGAGCCCATTTATATTGACTGTAACACGTGTTCTATATATCCGATCAGCTTCAAATTTTGGATCTGAGATTTTATATCCAATACTATGATATTAGTAAATTAGTATTATGGGGATACTCCAATTTCTATGAAAATGTTTCCTCTAGAGCTATATGATATAGTGGTCCGATCATCGCTATAGCTCTTAAAATGACTGAGTAAAACGCATACGCATCGACGGACGGACAGACGGACATGGCTAACTTCGGCTATGCCGAAGTTTAAACACCCTTGCACTCCTTGGCAATAATATTTTTTCATTCTCAAAATTTTCTGTAACTCAATTCATCAATACGATAAAACAAAACCTTCAAAATCCTTTTCTTTCCCCATGCCATTTGCAAGACCTATTGTATGTCTGTATTCATATATGTACAAGGTGGCGCAAAAGAAGTCATCCGGGCCAAAAGAAGTCATCCGATGTTGTTTGACTCTCATTTTTTCTAAATTAAAAACTTTGATTCTGTTTTTACATTATGTTTATTTTGACCAACCAAATTTTCAATTTGCAAACAGAATCAAAGTATTTTTCATTTAGAAAAAAAAATTAGAGTCAAACAACGTCAGCTTTCGGCACGCATGCATATACAGTTTATGAAAAGTTGCGTCTGCGTGTGCGGCTCATACCGAGCTATGACGTAGTAGGCTGGCGGCAGCGGTGTCGGCTGTAAATGTAACTGATGGTTTGTATCTAAAACTATCACATGAGTGAATTTTATAGGGATACTTCAACTCCTTCACCTATTTCTCTTATATAACTATATGATATAGTGGTCCGATCCGGGCGATTTTCATACTTAATCTCACGAGGGTAATAAAAAGCCAAAAAAAAAAAAATTTTATCCCGATAGCTTTTAAAATGAGTACAACGCATACGCTACGACGGACAAACTGACAGACGGACATCCCTAAATTGACCAATTGTATATTATCCTCTGCAAGGGTATGAAAACGACAGTTACTTTTGCAGAAATATTTTAAATCAGCGATTAGCTGATTAGAAAAGTGTGCAACGTGATGAATGTGCCGAATTTCATTAAAATTGGATAACTTTATTATATACAGCATTTGAAAACATAGTAGCGGTGCACCTTACACCATTTATATTAATTTTTCGACATGTTACACATTAAAAATTAACTTTTTATACCATACACCCATAGGGTGAAATGGTATATTAAAGTCGGCAAAATGTATGTAACAGGCAGAAGGAAGCATCTCCGACCCCACAAAGTATATATATTCTTGATCAGGATCAAAAACCGAGTCGATCTAGCCATGTCCGTCTGTCCGTCCGTCCGTCCGTATGAACACCTAGATCTCGGAGACTGCAAAAGCTACAGCCACCAAATTTGGTATGTATATAGACTCGTGTAGTATTTAAGTGGTCAAGTTTTTTCCACGCTCCTTTTCGCCCCCGTAATTTGAAAAAAATCGCTTATCTCCCGTATTTTCCTACCTTATGCAATCAAATTTGATACTAATATCCAGCAAAATTCCAAATTTGATCAAAATTGGACAAAAAACAGTCGAGTTATGTATATTAACGTTTTTCCATAAGGCCGTTGGCTGGTGGCGGCGCTAGTATGCTTAAGTGAGCGAGATACTATGATATGCTTGTAAAAAGCATGTGAAAAATAAATTTGAATTTGTGTTTAATAAATTTGAAATATTTGCTTTACTGGCGCATGGTGTACCTAAGTCGGGGAGACGACTTACTTCCTTCATTAATTCTCTCAATTAATTAATGAGAACCTCTTCTCATAATCAAATTCTGCCCCCACTTCAATTTAAGATTTTTTGTTTGTTTATTTGCGGGAATGATGAGAAACGACAATTCCTCCCCACAATCATTATTAAGTTCTGTCAAGTGCCTTCTGCTTTTCGTTCATCTTGATTTCTGCCTTCCGTTCGAGAAAAAACAGAACAAACCAAAAAAAAGAAAATGATCACATAATCTTTGTCTTTGTCCCTTTTGTTCTCAATCCTTACTTATCGCCTACCCGACTAACCGCTCCTTTTCTCAAAACTTCTGTAGAATATGTAATTGATAGGATTTGTTGACATTTAAAACACATACATAAATGCACTGTTGCCAGCAGACGCCCCCCCCCACTATCATGTCGCGGAAAAATGTTTATAAGTGGTACAAAGACTGCAAAGAGGGTAGAGAACTTGTTGATGACTTGGAGTGATCCGGACGACCATCGACGTCAACAGATGACCAACACATCAATGAAGTGAAGGAACTAGTGCTCAAAAATCGTCGGTTTACTGTTAAGAACCTTACTGATATGATCTGGATATCCGGAGGATCTGTGAAAACCATTTTGAAAGACCATTTGGGCCTACGAAAAGTCAAACCTCGTTTGGTACCGAAAACACTCAATTTCTTACAAAAAAAAGTCTTCGCGTTGATGTGTGTGAATCAATGCTTGCTGACTATCGAAAAGCTCAAATGCATGATTCTGCTTATTCTCAAAACTCAAGAGACCACTCCGGGGAACGCGTTACGAGTCGATTGAGGAGATAAAAGCTGAATCGAAAAGGGCGCTGATGGCTATGCCGGAAAGGGACTATTTGGCATGTTTGGAGGATTGGAAAAAACGTTGGCATAAGTGTATTTTATCGGGTATTTTACTTTGAAGCGGATGAAATTGATTTACAACAATAAATAAAGATTTTTCATTTCACAATCAAATTCACCTTACTTTCTGCCACAGTAGTAGGAGACTTGAGCGGGAAAGAGTTAACTCAACATATAAGAGGCCATAACCCTGGCGAAGCAATTCTCCTAGGGACGTACCGCCGGGGCATGCATGCATGTATCTCGCAAGGCATGTAGAGCGTTTTCCACTAGGTGGACCATTTTGCCGTAGTTTGCCATGTGCTTCAACGTCTTATTTCACGTAGAATTTGATATGTTCAGACGTATATACATACAGGAAAGGAAAAAAGTCAACATACACCTTCGATTTTGGCATAATTCGGCTTTTTGCTCTAAAAATTAAAAATGTAAGTATGCCATAATTTAGAGGACCGAAAGTTAACTCCAAGCGAGGAAAAAAATTTTAAACAATTAAAGTTATTACAAATGAAGTAAGTAAGTCGTCTCGACGACTTAGGTATACCATACACCAGTAAAGCAAATATTTCAACTTTATTAAACAAATGCATTTTCACATGCTTTTTACAAGCATATCTTAGTATCTCGCTCACTCAATCATACGAGCACCCTAGCGCCGCCACCAGCCAACGGCCAACTCCGGCCTCATGGAAAAACGTTTATATGCATAATTCGACTGTTTTTGTCCGCTTTTGATGAAATTTGGTATTTTGCTAGATATTAGTATCAAATTTAACTGTGCCAAATTTGATTGTATTAGGTAAAAAAATACGGGAGATAATCAAGTTTTTCAAATTACGGGGGCGGAAAAGGGCGTGGAAAAATCTTTATACATACAAAATGTGTGCATTTACTAAGCGAATATACATACCAAATATGGTGTCTCTAGCTGGAATAGTTTTTGAGATAAACGCTTTTTTTAAATTGTGGGGGCGGAAAGGGGCGTGGCAAAAATTTGAAATAAACTTTATCACTACATACTACACGAGTCTACATACCAAATTTGGTGGCTCTAGCTCTTACGGTCTCCGAGATATATATATATACTTTATGGCAAGGGTGGCCACGGAAATTTAACTTGGGAGCCGGCTCTTTACCGGCAGAGGCTGGGCAGAGAAAAAGGTCACTTTTGCGAGTCGACGCACACAAAAATTTGTGTGCCTCGAGTTTTATGGCGGGTCATAAAACGACCTTTTTTGGGTCGAGCGAGCGATCGTCGTCGAACTTGTAGGCAGAGAGACGGACAAGTCCCGAATTTGGCGGGGAGGGGGAAAAAGGTCGCGATCTCGAGCTTGCAACTTGTGGGCAGAGAGACGGACAAGTCCCGAATTTTGCGGGGAGGGGAAAAGGGTCGCGATCTCGAGCTCGCAACTTGTGGGCAGAGGGAGTGAGGGACAAGTAAAAATAAGGGTTGTTTTTGACTAACAATGCCAGAACCACCAAATTTGGTATTGTAGCAATATGTAATAGTATAGTTTTAAGTTATATCTTACTCTTACCTTCGTTATGCAGTGGTACAGTACGAGAAGTGTGCTGTCTCACTTATTACAAAAAGAACAGAGAGAATCAACTAAAAATGAATGAGTCCAGTTTAGTGATGGAGAGCTCACCAAAGTCAGACGTGTTTTACTCGCTATAGTATGTAGATTTGTTTAGTATCTAATAGTATAATAATATGCACTATTAATGTTTAATATTTTTACCACGCCTACTTTCGTCTCCAGAATCTAGGAAAACTGATTGGCCCCTGCAATTTTTGAATATCGAGACCAAATTCAGTACACTAATGAGCCCTATTAATATCTACCAAATTTTATTAAGTCGAACTAGAAACATGGATAATACACGTATAAACGACCCCATAAAGTATATAAATTCTTGATCAGCATGAGAAGCTGAGTTGATATAGCCATGTCCGCAAAATTTTTTCTTCTAGAGCTATATGATATAGTGGTCCGATCCTAAGGATTTTCATACTTTATCTTACCCGGGTAATAAAAAACCCCAAAAAAAGATTTCATCCCGATAGCTCTTAAGACGGCTGAGTAAAACGCATACGCACAGACGGACGGACAGATGGACATGGCTATATCAACTCAGCTTCTCAGGTCGTAAACGCCTCCTTCTGTGCGTTACGAACATCTGACCAATTTTACAATACCCTCTGCAAGGGTATAAAAAGTAAATAAAAATGTATCACAAAATATATAATGAATGAATGCACAGCAACTAGAATCACTGTCTGTTCAGCTCTCTAAAGTGGGAGAAATATGTGCATGCGAAACCAGATTGAGCAATGGAAAAACAGTTTTAATTGTGGCAATTTATATTTCACCGAATCAATCAATAAATAGCATCACGGAATTCATTCATGAAAATTTAATAAAGTATACACCAGAAGTATCGCGGATACTTAGAAAAGATTACGATAAAGTTCCAATGATTTTAAGTGGCGATTTTAACGTAAATTTTGCATTGGACACAGCGGTTCCTTTAATTGACTTTCTCAATACAACATTCAGTTTAAAAACGTGTAACAATCGCACTGAATCAACAACACGATCAAAAACAACAATTGGCGCGGTATTTCAAAGATATGTTGACAACATCGAAACCAAAGCATTTGTATCATATTTTAGCTATCATAAGCCACTCGTATCATTTGTTGAAATTGAAAACATTGGGGATGAATAATAATAAAGTGAAGAAAATAAAATATGACCTTTATAGCAATATTATAATGAACCTATAATTATCCCGCTCCTAATGCTGCTTTCGTCTCATTCTCTCTCAGTTTGTTTTACGGAAGGTTTCACTTCTATCGTGTCTTCTCAGTTAGACGCACTTTTTTTTTTTATTAAATCGCATTAAGTGAAAGCTGCTCTCTGACAGGCAAATTTATTGCTGCTAAATTGTTGTCTTGTTTAGCCATTTAACAGAAAGAACACAGTGCATCTTCTTCTTATGGGGTACTATCATGATGAAATTGCCAGCGCTTAGGCTTAAATAGCAGTTGTTTGATTAGTAAGTAGTCTTTAGCTCAGCCTCAGACGATAATAAAGGAAGTCATGATTTTGGCATGCCATGCAACAAGTTAACAATTACATAAATTCATAAGTTTAAATTCTTTTTAAGTGCTCTATTGCAAATAACAGCCAACTAGACGGACGGTCGCTAGGCCCAATTTGGCTAATTTTAGTTGGAACATTATGTAATTTCAGGCAGTAATGTATATATGTATGAAATCTAGAGCCACCAAATTCGGTAGACTCTTAAAGTGTGGAAGTTTATTTCAAATTTTTGCCCTTCCGCGAGCGAACTTGGGTCTTATAAATTTAAAACGGTTAGATGACGTGATGCATGGTATACCTAAATCGGCAAGACGACTTACTTACTTCATTTTAATTATGAGGGCTTTGAAAATCTTAAATATAAACACAAAGTTCGCAATAAGGTATCAGCTATTGATCAAGAATATTTATCTTTCAATGCTGCTTTCTGATTGTAACATACTTGTTCGCGAGTTTAATATCTCCTCCCTTTGGTATGAAAACGGAAAACAGCTCAATAGTTGACATCAGACAATCTTTTGTTGATGTCAATCAATGGCAATTAATTGAAATTGGATGATGTTGCGTCTAGAGCACATGACGAGGAGTGAAATGAATAAATTAAAGTTGTCGTGATTGTTGTTCGTTGTTTTATCAAACTGCACTAGAATCTAAATGACGTTCATGCCTAATCACTCGTACATACATACATATCAAAATATACTGCGAAAGTAATTTCATTTGCCGCAAAGTTAAGTATATTGCCCCTTTGTCATAAATGATGTATATTTTTCCAATTATACGTTTGTCTTTCTCATTAAAGATGTCGCCAGCTTTGCTTGTCGACATTAGCTAGATTTAGAAATTGATTATCATAAATTCACAAATTTCCTTACTTGTCAAATTGTCTGACCCTTCAGTCCAGCACCTGTCTTAACCAAAGATGAGTCAATGCCCGGTACTATATATTTAACCCTTTGAACACGTCATAAATCGTTTAAACTTTGTATTGAAATAATGCAACACCCATAATGCAATCCCCATCTACATACGTTGGATAAAACAAAAGACCGTTATTTATCTAATTTTACATTAAGCCATTGAGACAACATATTTCCTTATACTTTTTATGCCAATAAGTGGTGGCTGTGAGACACTTAGACACCCCAGCTTGGGCAGCTATATCTAAATATATGTATGTTTAATTGTGGGGAACTGCTGCAACCCCTATAAATAGTGATTATGTGTATGTTGTATTTTATGGAATGTTAAATATAGATAAGGCAAGGTCTCCCTCTTTCCTTCTCTCTCGCTGTCTCTCTGTCTTATTAAATAATCAATTTCAAACATTAAATGACCATAAAATGTCAAATAAAGCCGTCATATTATTAGTTTTCTGTTCATTTGCCTAAATCCACCTGATTAAATATGCTGACTAGGCAAAACTTTTCAAATACACATACACGAGTGAGAGATATAAATGAGACAATGATAATTAATAATCATCAATAGGAGGGTAAAAGCCAGGGCCAAACCCACAAATTATGTTGTCACGTGCAAGAAAAAGTTAAAAAAAAAAACAAAGAAATCCCAAAAAGAAAATTGCTAATACGCCGTGTGCTTCTGCTTCATTCACGGCGCTCCACGAGAATGAGATAAGCAGGCAACATTATCATTCATTCAGTCAGAAAATTTAAAACATTCTTTTTTTTAACTTAAATTCTGATTTCATTCGATTTTTATTTAATTTTTATTTAATGTGTTAATTTATAGCGTTCAATAGGTCATTCTATTGAGATGATGTTCTGTAAATTTCGTGGGCGTATTTCTAACGGTTTTATACCCTTGGTCAAATGTTTGTAACGCAAAGAAGGAGACGTTTCCGACCCCATAAATTATATATATTCTTGATCAGCATGAGAAGCTGAACCATGTCCGTCTGTCCGTCCGTCTGTGCGTATGCGTTTTACTCAGCCATCTTAGGAGATATCACGATGAAATTTTTTTTTGGGGCTTTTTATACCCGGGTAAGATAAAGTATGAAATTTGTCAGGATCGGACCAATATATCATATAGCTCTAGAAGAAACATTTTCATAAAAATTGGTGTATCGCTATGAAATTTGTGACAATATTGGATATAAAACCCCAGATCCCAAAATTTGAATGCGATCGGATAAATATACCAAAAGTTACAGTCCATATAATAATCGGCTCTGCTCCCAGCTCTGCCGGCAGCGCTGCTTGCTGTCTACTACGTCTTTCGTCATCAACAGAGTACATGCATACACACACAGACGCAACGCTACATAAACTGTATGTATATGCGTGCGTTGCTTTGCTTTGGGAATGAGGGAAGAAGAAGAACAAATTGTAAAATAGAGAGTAAAATTGTTTTGTTTGTATATTGATGAATTGAGTTGCAGAAAACACATTTTGAACATGTAAAATTATTATTACCAAGGACTGCAAGGGTTTATAAACTTCGGCATAGCCGATGTTAGCTTCTTTGATATTTATACCATACACCCATAGGGTGAAATGGTATATTAAATTAAGTAAACGGCAGAAGGAGGCTCTTCCGACGCCATAGAGTATATATATTCTTGATCAGCTTCAACAGCCGAGACGATCTAGCCATGTCCGTCCGTCCGTATGAACACTCAGATCTCTCGGATCTCAGATAAGAGCTAGAGCCACCAAATTTGGCATGTAGTCTTGTGTAGTATGTTAATTAAATAAAACCGATCAAACACTATCATAAATAGAAATGCGCACATTTTGTATTTGTAAAGATTTTGCCACGCCCCTTTCCGCCCCCGTAATTTGAAAGTTTTTTAAAGTACCAAAATTTTGTGAAATTAACATTGAAAAGGTGAGTGTAATGCATGAAAATATTGTATTTGCCGTATATTTTGTGATTCTATAAAAATTTATGTGATTAGATAGTGTCTATAAGAAATATACATATGTATAAACTTTAAACTATAAAAAGGCCCGGTTATGACTTAGCTGGGATGCCCAGTTATGCCACATTTTTTTTTTTGCAATAGGATCATGTAAAATTGTCAAACTCCAACATTTTTGTTGTTGTTTAAAAATAAGGAAAGGAATTTTGTTTGTCCGAGAATATTCTGGAAGATCTCGATCGGGAATGTTCATTCGAAGTGCGCTTACATGCAAGAAAGTTATTTCACATGCAACAACTGCGAAAGTGACATGGACTCCGATGAATAAAAATCGTTGTCATTTATGTCCATTTTCTTTTGTTTTTTTTTCATTGCTTTTGCCATTGAAGGCCTACATATTAAATAAACCATAAAATTACAAAAATTGGTGTAAGGTGAGTCATAACTCAATTTCGACCTAAAAAAGTTATCCAAATTAAATCTGTTCCAAAATTTTTTGAGTAACTCAAAAAAACATACATTCATTGCAAAAAAGTTGGGTTTGGTTAATATTTAAATGTTAAACTTCTTAATTTTTAATTTTCCGAACCTGAAGAAAAAATTTCGAGGTTTTTCAAAACCCGGGTTATAACTGGGCCCACTCCCTTACTAATATCCAGCAAAATACCAAATTGGATCAACAACGGACTAAAAATAGCGAAGTTATGCATATAAACATTTTTCCATATGGCCGGAGTTGACCGTTGGCTGGTGGGGCGCTGATAATAATAATGTAAATTTAAAATACTAAAGACGCATCGAGCCGAATTCTCATAAATGATATAAACTTTGAGTGTAAATAAACAATTGGGAGCATTTGTGAACTTTTATTGCAATTAGGCTTAACTGTGTACAGGTTACGAGCCAGACTTAATGAGGAAAACTTTGCTCCTAAAATTAAGCCCTTGCTCTTAGAATAATCATCTTATGTTATCTAGAGATCTTCTAATTAAAAAATGTGCTTTCAGTGGGTGTTTTGCTAATAATAATTTATTTCGTTTATATAATTATTATCGTGTATATAATAAAAACATATTTTTATTTGCTCTTCCTACAATTTGGTTGAGGTACAAACTCCGCTAAAAAGTGCTTTGGGTATATCGACTTTATATGTATATATTTTTTCTGTACTATAAACGGCTGACCAATTTTTTAAATACCCTCTGCATGGGTATAAAAATGTAGAAGGAACTCATAAATATTACGAAGAAAAAAAAACTTGACTATGATTATATTTCCTTGTTTACTGCTAGATCATCGCACTCTGCCTAGGTCTCTCCCTTCACTGCGCATCATCCCCTCATGCTCTGTCTGACCTTTATAATTAAGCGACGTTTGTGGCGTGGCATGCAACAAGTGAACAAGATTAACTTTTTAGACAGAGCCAAGTGATTTCACTGTTGTCGACCGCAACCAAGTAGGTGTAGCATTCTACACTAGTGGTATGGTGCAAGAGAGAGGGGCCGAAAATATGAAAGAAAAGGAAACATAAGTAAAAAAAAAGAGCAACTTGCGCACCTGTCAAAATTTTTTTACAATTTATGATTTTTATGTACTTGACATAAGACAAAACAACAAATGATTTATAGGCAAGTCGAAGAAGTTGACGTTGGCGTGCGATAATTGTAGATATTTTTCTGTTGAAGGGACTTTGTTTGGAGACCTCCATTTTTAATTATTACCGCTAATTTTTGTACGGTAGGTTTATTTCCAAATTTGGCCTGATCGTGTTATTTTCAGTATTGAGTGTTGTTAATTTGCAGATTCCAACAACCGTAAGCGATGAGATACTTCAAGGGGAGACAAAGACAAGAGATAAGAAATAAAAAAAAACTCTTTTAACCGCAAGCCACAATAATATTTATTTGATTTACTAATAGAGGACAGGAAATGGCCAAGACTTACTTTAAATGAGAGAATTCTGGATTCCAAGGCACTGCGGACTAACGCTGTGCGGCACAATACGTGTACAGAAAGATGGGTGGAAAATTGTTTTAGATATCTTTTATGAAAAGGAATTTATATTTATTATTATTTTTAATCTTAAAATGGGAATGGTATCTAAACACGCAAAGATGAGAAGAAGGTAACTTTAGTATAAAGTGGTGATTTAAGTAATGTATTACAAAGTTCAAACACTTTCCAATAAAATCTTAAGCTCACATGTACATATCTATTAAAACCTTCACCTACAAGCTATAAAGATATGATTAATACTGCATTGCTGTAACGGTAAAAATCAAGATTATTTGACATATTGGCCCAAAGGCCTGCGAAAGATTAAAATTGGAAGCTTGAATAAACAATTCTTACAAGTTCGAAAGGTGTCTTGTTATCAAAATTTATATTTCTCATTTTAAATGTGAAATTTGTTTTTATACATACATATATATTTAGTAAATATCAATAGTTCCAGCACATTTTATCAAGCTCTGAGATTTTTTAAAATATTAATTAGGACGATTAGTTGCCGAAAACGTTGCTACCGACCTTAACTAAAATTGAATAAAAACCCTAACCATAGCCGAAACATGAAAATCAAACTTAAAAGCCTATCCGCATCTGGGATGCTTGGTCTCTCGACGCCAAAAGACAGCATGTTGAAAATCAAAAACCAACTTCAACAGAAAATTCAAAGACAGTATCAGTCTTGTTTCGTTGAAAGAAAGAAAATATACATGTGTGTGTGTGTGTGCAACACCTCTTACCAAGAAACAACAACAATTACAGCAGTCATCACCTTTGGTGTTTCCAGTCTTCCACGCCGTCGGCGCCTTGTGAACCTGGGCACCAACTTTTCAACTTCTCTTCTCTTCTTTTTCACGTACCCTTGCAAAAAGGGTATATTCTTGATTACCAAAACGAGACGACCTCATGTAGCCATGTCCGCCCGTCTTATCCGTAGGGACCAACGCAAACTTCTTCTGGACGGTTAAATATATTGTATATCTCATATTCTTCCGTATCGATCCAGAATACCATATAGCTCCCGTAGAAACAATCGGTCGAAATGTAATTTCGCCATATTCATTTATAATTGCCAGAATTCTGATCAAAATCGGATACCAATATATATTAATATGATGCTCTAGCTCGATTTTGTCCGCTGTGTTTTGAAGGAAATGCGCAAGCTTCCAGAGAAATTCGCAAGGGTATACGAACTTCGGCACGGCCAAAGGTAGCTCCGGACCTCCGTTTTTTTTTTTTGTCCCTTGGTGAAGGTGCCACTCGGAATGGGGAAAATGAGTATAGGTATGGGTTTAAGTATAAGTATGGGAAATGGAAAGAATAAGCGAGACTTGTTGTTCATTATTTTACGAGTTGGAAGCTATAAAACAAAGCGTCAATTGATTCTCCAACAGCGACTCTGACTTGCTTTTGAGAAGAATTTACATGAAAACACGTAACCATGTTTGTGTTTGCCCACAAACCTAAATATGTACATACACACATATGTGCTTACCTGTTTGCCCGAAACAAAATAACTACACACAGCTCCCGTCTCTGTAAAAGCCGCTGAAACTGAAGAAGGGAACCCTGGATACTTGCAAGCAGAGAAGAAGGTGGTTACTACTAATAGAGGAAGCCAGTAAATTGTGTTCAAGTTTAAAATGTGTGACAAGCATAAAAATAAAACAGGCGTCATTATTATATTGGACCTACAACGACACGCTTTGAATCGGTACCGTTGGGACGGGATAACATTCCTTGTAAATGTTTGCAGAACATATAGTATACACCATATTAATAAACATCAATTGTACATTATATTTTTTGTTGTGGCGTTGCCAGATTTTACGTGTTGACATAAGAATCAGTAGTGAGGCGTGAAAACTATTAAACAGAGCAAATAAAAAGGACAGTCGGGAAATTTAGACTTTAGATTTCGATCTGAGTAGAACACTTTGCTTCTTTTCTTTTCAGTTTTTCAGTTGCCGTAATCGTTCTCTTTCGATCGATACTTTTTCTTGGTGTGGGTGATTATAAAACCAAAGTAAGGCTTATTAATTTAAAAAGTACACGTTTTTTCCAGAAAGCGAAAATAGAACAGTTTTTAGTGAATTATTTGCATTGTTCCAAAACTTTACTTTAATTGAAATTTAATTGGAAAACATTTTCCTAAATTTGTAAAAAACAATTTAATGCTCATTGAAACAATATTAAGTTATGGCGATTTCACGAATTTCAAAAAATGTACAAATATCATTAAAATCTAATGATACTTCATTTAAATGTCCGATTTTGATCAAATTTTGTATTTTGCTGGATATTAATTTAATTTGCCAAATTTAAGTGTGCCAAGTTTCATTGCACAAGGTAGAAAATTATGGGAGATTATCGAGTTTTTTCAAATCACGGGGCCGGAAAAGGTCGTGGGAAAATCTTTACACATACAAAATGTGCGCATTTACTAAGCGAATATACATACATACCAAATATGGTGTCTCTAGTTAGTATAGTGTTTGAGAAAATCGGCTTTATTTGATTCGCGGGGGCGGCATGGGGCGTTGCAAAAATTTGAAATATACTCGATAACTGTACATACTACACGAGACTACATACCAAATTTGGTGGCTCTAGCTTAAGAGCTTAAGAGACTATAAGTAGTCTCCGAGATCTAGGTGTTCATACGAACGGACGGACGGACATGACTAGATCGTCTAGGCTGTTAATGCTGATCAAGGGTATATATACTTTATGGGGTCGGAAAAGCTTCCTTCTGCCTGTTACATACATTTTGGCGACTTTAATACAGGCGTAGGCACCCATAGCCCGTGCGGGCACTTTTCTTTGGCATTTGATCGTTTTGCAATCTGTGTGCATACCGAAGTCAACCCGAAGTGCACTTGAGAACGTCTATGTCGCTTTGCTCGCAAAATGCACATGAACAAATTTATTTAGGGGTTGTTTTTTCATTCATTTTCTTGCATCAGATCATCGGTTGCGTTGGTTTGACCGATTCAGCCATATTTTATTCACTTTTTATTTTTCGAAGTGTAAAGCACACACATACATTGACAGTTTGCGCTGGCTTTTTTTGTGCCCTGGTTTAATATACCATTTCATCCTATGGGTGTATGGTATAAAAATATTATAACGAAATACTCCAAATGAAGTTTGGGGTTGTAAGCTATGCTTGCCTTTTTTCGCTTCATCCATTTACAATTCTCAACTGGTTTTAGGTTAAAGTAATGGAATGGCCTTACAATTATAGAAGGCTAGCAAAGACTGCTGATGAGAGAACTTGGTTATTTTTGAAATAGCGCTATACAGAAAACCTGCTCATTTTTTTGTTTGTTTCCAAAATAACCCCGCACCTGCTCATTAGAATAATTGATTAAAATTAGAAAAAAAAATTTGTGCCTAAAAATTAGTATTGCCAATTCTCGAAATATAGCAGCCTTCGTGTCTAATTGATTATGGAAAAACTTCCATTTACCGATTTGCCATTTCCACTTAAAATATTTGTTGTAACTTAAAATATTTGTTGTAAGTAAATTTATCACTTGTGAGTAAATATCATATTATACATAAGTATGTACAGCTGTGTTCACGAAAATAGCAGTGCAGTAGATGCTAACAAAAATTCAACCATTTTTCAAATATTTCTTTTTATACATTCAGTTTTTTGACTTTGGTTTTGAAAAATGGTATATAGGCATTGTAAAACAGAAAAAATTCCGTTAATTTTACTAATTTTTGGGTTGTTTTTCACATTTTTGTGCTTAACCCCACAAATTTGCCTGTTTACAAAAATAGCAGTGTTTCGTTTAGTTGCGAAAAAAAAGTTTACAAATCTGTCAGTACTCTCGACGAAATTTCATATGAATCTTTCCATTGCAAAGTAGCGTAATAATCTCGGGCCACACGTCCGCAAAGTAGTCTTGTTTTGTGGTGCAGGATCTAAACAGAAGGTACGTCGCCCAGAATATACGGAATACAACCCAAACGACACGTTAAAACGGT
This sequence comes from Drosophila willistoni, assembly GCF_018902025.1. NCBI lineage: Eukaryota > Metazoa > Arthropoda > Insecta > Diptera > Drosophilidae > Drosophila > Drosophila willistoni. The sequence goes on from NW_025814055.1 coordinate 2,613,048, forward strand.
TAAGCAATGTGGCATGATTTGGAGGAGCTTTTTCCTAGGCTGGATGTTAGAAACTACAGTTTTAATCTTCCCGAATGAAGAGTGCAGATTACATCCAGGTGTTGGAAAACTGTCTCATCCCATTTTTCAATGAAAATAATAGTAGAGACTGGACTTTCCAGGGAGCAGGGAGACGAAGTCATTGTTTTGTTCCAAGGAAATCCCAGTTATGAACTGGACAGCAGGATCCCCAGACCTCAATCCGATTGAGAATCTCTGGAGCATCTTAGTATGTAAGGTTTCCAGGGAAAATCGGCAGTTTAACACAGTTCAAGAACTGAAAGATGCGATAGACGGGGCTTGGATGGATGTTTGAGCCAGATGTAATTAAAAATTTAGTTTTAAGGATGCCATTAAGGATGTCATTTCTAAAAATGGAAAGCAAATTTTAATTGTTCAATAAAAAAAAAAATTGTTAACTGTTGACATTTGTAGTAAAAAAACGCATTTATTGAAAGTGGCGTTATAATTATGAAACAAGCTCAAAACCCAAATTGCGTAAATAGAAAAGTACCGTTATTCCTATTGATCCCAAAACTGGTGTATGTTGTTGTTGTGCCCCAACAAGTATTTCGGTAGAACATTGTAACATCGAGAATTGTACCGTTAGACCAATATTTGAAATATATGGGTGGCGTTATAATTATGAAACGTACCTTATTGAAAATTTTCCATTCGAATCTGGATATTAATGTGAGAATTTACTATGCTCAATGGCAGCAGAAAAAACACCAGACCTATCTATTCGCAGGACCCGAAATAGGGTGAAACCATCGAATTTTGCCATGTCTTTTTTTTCGACTATCACAGTGTAATTGGTTCAGGACGAAGTATTAAGTCTCAAGAACCAAATGTGACTTGAATTTAAAGTTTCAAATAATTTGGAATCGACAGATTTTAATTCTTAGTTGTCATTGCTATTTTAATGAACAGCTCAAAATACCCTTTTCCAGTATCTTGCTCGTGTCTGAAAATAGGGGACTCTTTGTTCTGTCCAAAATGGTAGTAATTAAAATATGTGTAAATATAGATTACGAATTTAAAAAATATTGGTGCATTTATGGTCTTTTTAATATGATTTAACAATTTTGAAGTCAAAGCTTAGGTGCACTGCTATTTTCGTGAACACAGCTGTATATACATAGGTATCAAAGAACGGCATGGCGTGATGGCACACAAAAATAGCCAAATAATCGTGTCATTCGGCACAACCGACCAACATTATGTACACGAACTCACTGTTGACTTAAATTACCATACACCCATAGGATGAAATGGTATATTAAAGTCGCCAAAACGTATGTTACAGGCTGAATGAAGCATTTCCCCATAAAGTATATATATTCTTGAACAGCATCAACAGCCGAGTCAATCTAGGGTATCTTAAGAGCTATCGGATTGAATATTTTTTTTGGGGCCTTTTATTACCCGGATAAAGTATGAAAATCGTCAGGATCGGACTACTATATCATATAGTTCTAGAAGAAACATTTTTGCAGATATTGGAGTATCCCCATGAAATTTACTACTATGATAGTATTGGATATAAAACCTCAGATCCCAAAATTTGAATCCGATCGGATAAATAGAACACAAGTTACAGTCAACATAAATAGCTGCCGACTACATCATCATCAAATCAACAGAGCACATGCATACACACACAGACACAACGCTACATGAACTGTAGGTGTATGCGTGCCGTGCTTTGCTTAGGGAATGATGGAAGAAGGAAAATTTGTAGTAAAAACAGAAATAATGTTTTGTTTGTGTATTGATGAATTGAGTTGCAGGGAAAGAAATTTCAAAAAGCAAAAATATTATTGCCAATGACTGCAAGGGTATAAAAACTTCGGCACTGCCTAAGTTAGCTTCTTTGATATTTATACCCTTGCACAAAGGGTATATTAATTTTGGTCAAAGGTGAGCAACGCATAGAAGGAAGGAATTCCGACCATATAAAGTATATATATTCTTGATCAGCATGACGAGACGAGTTCAAATAGCCATGTCCGTCCGTCCGTCTGGGTCAACGCAAACTCCTCCTAGACCGTTGGAGCTACAGAGTTGAAATTTTACATGTAGTCTTGTATATACTGCAGGGGTTGTACATATATATCGGATTTAGCCATATCGGACCACTTTTGTAAATAACTTCGTTACTTTTAACGCGATTGCCTTCAAATTAAACATTTGTTAGTTTAATATATCTGTTAATGACTGTGCCGAATTTGATAAAGGTCGGGTAAATATATCATATATGTAGCTCCCATAGGAACGATTGGTGGAAAACAGTGACTTTGTCCAATAACTTCGTTATTTCCTGTGCTAAGATTGTAGGCCATTCTTTCGCAAACTTTAGCCTTTTTAGATAAAACGTTTTTCCACTTTGCTGGCTATATGTAGGTAAGGAAAGAGTTACCAAAAAATTTGCAAGGGTATACAAACTTTGACTCGGTCGAAGTTAGCCCCGGCCCTCTGGTTTTTCCTTGATTTACTTATACGCCCAAATTCTTACTCAATTCACATCACTGAATGAAAATCAGCGTTGAGTGAAAATCAGCGTTGAATGAAAATCAGTTCATGCTGCCGAAGCCACTGAACTCGTTTAGATGCATTACCGTTATGTTTTTGTTTTCACTGTTTCTTTTTGTTTTTGAGAAAGTTTACGACTGTAGGTTGAATTGAGCACAATTAGTGTAATTTTGTCATTTCGTCGCTATGGAGCACATTGGCGGCCCGACAAGGGAAGAAGCTTTGTGTGGAATATTTTAGCAGAGATTTTGAAGGAGGATGGCACTGTTTTACATGGATTTTTGTACTGTCGATCGTGCAGTAATGTCTTAAAATATTCGGCAAAACAGTCGTCTAATTAAACGCGACATAAATGCGGCAAGTCGATAAAAGAAAATTAAGTGTTAAAAACTGTAACGGCGGAGGAAAAAAGCTACAGATGCTTGTGTAGCATAGGTTACTGAAGATTGCCAACCCTTTTCAGCAATCAATGGACTTGGATTTAAAAAACTTGCAAGATTTTTAATCCATATTGGTGCAAATTATGGAGAAGATGTGGACATTGATAACATGCTGTCTGATGCAACAATGTTGTCTCAAACAACACACAAGATCGCGGACGACAAAAAACATCAAATAAAAGGTGAATTAGCCTACAATGGTGGAGCAACTGCTACTATTGATTTGTGGTCTGACAACTCGCTATTTTAAAATATCAAAGAAGCTAACATCGGCAATGCCGAAGTTTATATACCCTTGCAGTCCTTAGCAATAACATTTTTACATTTTGAAATTTCTTTCCCTGAAACCATCAATATTCATACATAAAGAAAACATTATTACTCTCGAATTTTTTCTTCTACTTCTATCATTCCCTAAGCAAAGCACGTCACGCATACACATATAGCTTACGTAGCGTTGCGTCTTTGTGTGTATGTGCTTTGTTGTTTTGATGATGACGTACGTATAAGTCAGCAAGCAGCGCTGCCGGCAGCGCTTGAACCGATTTATATCGACTGTAACTTGTGTTCTATTTATCCCATCAGATGCAAATTATGGGATCTGATGTTTTATATCCAATACTATTACACATTAGTCATTTTCATGGGGATACTCCAATTTTTATGAAAGTGTTTCCTCAAGAGCTATATGATATAATGGTCCGATCCTGAAAATTTTCATACTTGATCTGCTCCAGATAATAAAAAGAACAGAAAAAAATTTCAGTCCGATAGCTCTTAAGATGGCTGAGTAAAACGCATACGCACGGACGGGCAGACTGTCAGAAGGACAGACAGACATGGCTATATCGACTCAGCTTCTCACGCTGATCAAGAATATATTTACTTTATGGGGTCGGAAACGTCTCCTTCTGTGCGTTACAAACATCTGACCAATTTTATAATACCCTCTGCAAGGGTATAAAAAGCAAACTTGCAACATTAACTGAAAACTTCGTTGAAAAACCATTGCCCGGCACGATGGAACTCAAACTTCGCAATGTTTAAGTCCATTGTCGATAATTGGTATAATATTACCGACATTCTAAAAGAGAAGAAGACTGTTGGTTATAAATATATCAACGCTTCAGCAGTTAGTTGAATTAAACAGTGATTTCGAAGTAATATTTAAAAGCTACAACTCTGCAGTTCCCCATCACTATGCTACGTAGTGCCATCAATTAACAAAATGCGGCTTCTGTTTGAGCCATAAGCGTAAGATGCATCTCAAAAGCCACTGTTTTCGACCGATCGTTCCTATGGAAGCTATATGATAGTCACCCGATCTTGATCAAATTTGGCACAGTCGTTTATATGTGTAATAAACTTACCAATATTAAATCACGACAATAGATCCAAAAATAACGAAGTTATTCAGAACCAGAGGGCCGGGGCTAACTTCGACCGAGTCAAAGTTTGTATACCCTTGCAACTTTTTTGGTAACTCTTTCCTTACCTATAGCCATCAAAGTGGAAAAACGTTTAAGCTAAAAAGGCTAATGTTTGCGAAAGAACGGCCTACATAGGAAATAACGGAGATATTGATCAAAGTCACTGTTTTCCACCGATCGTTCCTATGGGAGCTATATGATATAGCTACCCGATCCTTATCAAATTTGGCACAGTCATTAACAGATATATTAAACTAACAAATGTTTAATTTGAAAGCAATCGCATCAAAAGTAACGAAGTTATTCAACAAAGTCACCGTTTTCGAAAGATCCTTCCTATGGTAGTGGTCCGATCCGGCTGAATCCGAGATATACAACCCCTGCAGTATATACATGCAACATTTCAACTCTGTAGCTCTTACGGTCTAGGAGGAGTTTAAATTTCACGACAACAGCTCAGAAAATAACGCAGTTATTGAGAAAAGTCACTGTTCGTGACTTTGGCGTTTGTATGGGAGCTATATGATATAGTGGTCCGATCCGGCTGAACCGAGTATATACAAGCCTACATGCAAAATTTCAACTATGTAGCTCTAACGGTCTAGGAGGAGTTTGCGTTGATCCAGGTTTTTTCATCAAACCTCAAATATTTTCTATTGGGCTCAGATCTGGGCTTGATGATGGCCAGTCTAAGACATTAATGTCATTCACCTGAAGCAAATTTTTGGTGGATTTTGCGGTATGCGAAGCTGCACCATCTTGTTGGAAGGTATATTCCCCACAGTCAGAAAGCTTTGGTATTGATGGAATGAGGAACATTTGCAAAATATCATTGTATTTTTCTGCATTCATAGTGCTATTTATGAAGTGGAGCTCTCCTACACCATTTCCAGACATACATCCCCACACCGTGCGTTGTAATCGTGCAATCTTTGTGATACGCTTCCTGGCTATTGCGTATGACTCTGTTACGGCGATGCGTTTAAACTGCCACAAAAAATGATCTAGTTAGTGATCATAATAGAAATTTAAGTTAAACCCATTAATTAAGAAACATTTGATACTATTCTTTCTTTTCTTTTTGTAATATAACATCAAAAGTGTTCACAATGTACAAACATTTTATTGCATAGCATGCAATCTCGCTCACTCTTATGATATTTGTGTGGTGCTATGTATGCTTATATGGGAGCATCACACTGCAAACTTTAGGTGAGTTCCGCGCCCATTAAACTTTAGCTGATCGGCGCCAAATTTTTTTGAGATTTTTTTTAGACTAAAAATAAAAAAAAATGCCCCGCACGTAAAAAATATTAATATTTTTATTCCCCCATACAACTAAGAACAAATAAAGACATTTCTGTCAATTGGAAAGCTGCAACCTTAGCATTAGTATTGCGATTCGAATTGACGGTGACAGTAGAAGAGAATGTAGTGGAGAATCAACCACAAAAAAGTTGCTGACAATGGGTTTCAATTTTAATGCCAAATAGCCCCAGAATGGGAAAACGAAAAGAAAGGAAAATTGTTTCCTGTTTTTCCGTTTGTGCGGAAGGTATCGGTCGTCTAATAATTTGTTTGTCTCGTTTCCTTTCTGATCTCCTTAGATACCAATTGCATTTTATCAGCTGTTTACACTGTATGTTTTGTGAACAATATGAAGTATTCTATGTGAATAGAAGTTCATTGAAATCTTGTCTTTTGCCTTAACTCATCGTAGCTCAACACACGTCGACTCGACTCGCCGTGATTCTTTTTAGTTTTGCCGACAGTCTGTATCCTGTCTCGCACTCGCGCTCGTGCGCTCTACCTGTTTCAGAGTTGTATCTTTACAGGCACAGAGACTTACATCTTTTGCCGCCATCACCTATCCATCGTCGCTTTGTTTGTTTGGCTAGCTCACTACCACTCATTTCATTCATCGCAAAACAAAAAGGACTTACAATTCCGACATTGCAAAAGTTCGGAAGGCACAAGGCCATCAACCTGCTAGAGAAGGGAACAATCTTATTCTCGGGCAAAAATTTTATGTTTATTTTTGTATGCAGGCCTCGGTAGATGAGTTGTCTAAGTGGCCCAGTCATTTAGTCAACTGAACAACGAGGATCCGGGTTCGAATCCCAGGCTTGTGTATGGATGTAGTTTTCGTCTAAGCCAAAGGCCTAAGTTGCCAGTGCTTATAAAATATAGTTAGGTTGATAGTTTATAACTATATCCTATGCTTTAATCATAATAATAATATTTTTGTAGCATACACTTATAGAGTGGAGCGGTACATTAAAGGCTCCAAAATGTATGTTACAGGCAAAAAGAACTATATATATTATTGATTACCGTCATAATTATTTTTTCATTTTGAACAACGGGCCATAAAAGAGAGCACTAGATGTTTATATTTATACCCTTTCAAAAGGGTATATTAAATTTGGTCAGAATGGTCATAGAAGGAAAATGGTCATAGAAGGAAGCATCTCCGACCATATAAGATATATATATTTTCTTGATCAGGACGACGAGAGTTCATATAGCCAAGTCCGTCCGTAAGTCCGTATGAACACCTAGATCTCTATAAAAGCTAGAGCCACCAAATTTGGATTATAGACTCGATTAGCATGAAAAGTGATCAAGTTTATTTTAAATTTTTGCCACGCCCCCTTCTGCTGCCGCAATTTAAACATAAGTGATTTTTTCAAAGACAATACTAGCTAGAGACACAAAATTTGGTATATACTTGCTTAGTGAAGGCGCAGATTTTGTAGGTGTAAAAATTTCGCCACGCCCTGTTCCACCCTCGTAATTTAAAAAACTCGAGTATCTCGCTTTATTTTCTTTTTTATACCCTTGCAAAAAGGGTCACGAACAGTGACTTTTCTCAATAACTTTGTTATTTTCTGAGCTATTGTCATGAAATTTCATATTGGTGAATTAATTATACATATAAACGACTGTGCCAAATTTGATCAAGATCGGGTGACTATATCATATAGCTCCCATAGGAACGATCTTTCGAAAACAGTGACTTTTGTCAATAACTTCGTTACTTTACGCTTTTAAATTAAACATTTGTTAGTTTAATATATCTGTTAATGACTGTGCTGAATTTGATAAAGATCGGGTTACTATATCATATAGCTCCCATAGGAACGATCGGTGGAAAACAGTGACTTTGATCAATATCTTTCCTATGCTAAGATTGTAGGCCGTTCTTTCGCAAACTTTAGCCTTTTTAGAAAAAACGTTTTTCCATTTTGATGGCTATAGGTAAGGAAAGAGTTACCAAAAAAGTTGCAAGGGTATACAAACTTTGACGCGGTCGAAGTTAGCCCCGGCCCTCTGGTTATACAATAAAATTTGTCATACCTAAATTTAATATTAATGTCCAGAAAGTTTGATCAAAATCGGACAAAAAATAGCCAATACTTAAATTTGATACCTTAATGTAGAAATAGATTGGAGAAAACGTATACGTTGTACATTTCATTATCTTATTTAGTTTAAATTCGTCGTTTTAATTAATTATTTGCATTATGGATATTTCTTTCTTATTTTGGCTTTCATTCTAAGCTCAAATAAAAATGTAGCTGCATGTCGTGTGGAAAAATGTTGTGTGAGTGACATCGCGTGAGTGATTCATTTGATCAAAATTTCCGAAACATACTTTTTGTGCCCGGAGATGCTTTTTAGTGCGAAAATGTTTACAAAAATCCAGAGCATTTATGTACATACATATATCAAAAAATGCTTTGGTTCACTGCTCACACCGGTCGATAAAGGTCTCCAGATTCGAATTTATATATTTCATTAATACCGTTATGAGGCGCGTGTTTTGAGGTCATTAAGAGGCAGCAAAAAAAAAGAAGGCGAGTGCTTAAAATGTAATGATAATGTAATGTTCCCGTTTTTGGAGTGCCGGCATCAGTGATGCCTGGTGAATGCCATGTTCAAGCGACTTACCTTAAATGCTTGGCCTGAATTGTGGCCCAGTACAATCTTCTGATTTTTTTTTTCACTTGCAACCGTCTGAGATTTTGGTAAGTGAAATCAGGACTATCAGGACAAATGGGTACAGAAAGTGAAGAGACCCCTTCGTCTTTTAATTTTATCGTGATAGGAGAACAATAATCATAAATTTTTTCAAACACACACACATCCAAAAATCCCATCATAAAATAAACAAAATAATATGATTGTTTAGAAATTAAAATGTAAGACCATAAAATTTGGGAATCAATCGATCGATACGTCAATGAATCGGTATTATGCCCAACCTTTGACTAGCACATTAAATTCATATAAAATACAAAACAAGATTTTAAAAATTAATTTATTTCAAATATGTACAAAGAATGTCAAGAGAGCGAGTCAGAGGCAATAAATCTGTGGATTTATGGACCAAAAAGCTACCGGAACCCCGTCTTTCCTTCAGCGACATCCACACACTAGCTTAAACCTAAACTTCAACCTCAATAATCAAAATAAAATAAAAAAAAAAGAAAACAATTTTGACAAGCGCAAGGTAAGAGAGAAAAAACAAAACAAAAACCAGAGGGTCGGGGCTAACTTTGATCGCGTCAATGTTTGTATACCCTTGCAACTTTTATGGTAACTCTTTCCCTACCTATAGCCATAAAAATGGCGTTCAAGCTAAAAAGGTTAATGTTTGCGAAAGAACGGCCTACAATCTTAGCATAGGAAAAAACTAACAATAAGATATTGATCAAAGTCACGGTTTTCCACCGATCGTTCCTATGGGAGCTATATGATATAGTAACCCGATCTTTATCAAATTCGGCACAGTCATTAACAGATATATTAAACTAACAAATGTTTAATTTGAAAGCAATCGCGTCAAAAGTAACCAAGTTATTGACATAAGTCACTGTTTTCGAAAGATCGTTCCTATGGGAGCTATATGATATAGTCACCCGATCATGATCAAAGCACAGTCGTTTATATGTGTAATTCACTCAACAAATATTAAATATCATGACAATAGCTCAGAAAATAACGAAGTTATTAAGAAAAGTCACTGTTCGTGACTTGCCATTTGTATGGGAGCTATACGATATAGTGATCCGATCCGGCTGAATCCGATATATACAACGCCTGCAGTATATACAAGCTTACATGCAAAATTTCAGCTCTGTAGCTCCAACGGTCTAGGAGGAGTTTGCGTTGATCCAGACGGACGGACGGACGGACGGACATGGCTATTTGAACTCGTCTCGTCGTGCTGATCAAGAATATATATACTTTATATGGTTGGAGATGCTTCCTTCTATGCGTTGCACACTTCTGACCAAAATTAATATACCCATTTTGCACGACTATGCCAAATTTGATCAAGATCGGGTGACTATATCATATAGCTCCCATAGGAACGATGGGAGCGGGGCGGAACAGGAAGTGGAATTTGTACACGTACAAAATCTGCGCCTTTACTAAGCAAATATACATACCAAATGTTGTGTCTCTAGCTAGAATAGTTTTTGAAATCACTTTTGTTTAAATTGTGGGGGAGCAACGGCGTGTGGCAAAAATTTGAAATAAACTTGATCACTTTACATACTACACGAGCCTACACACCAAATTTGGTGGCTCTATGTATAGTCCCCAAGATCTAGGTGTTCATTCGGACAGACGAACAAGGCTAGATTGACTCGGGGTCCGGGTTTATGGGGTCGGAAATGCTTCCTTCTGTTGCATTCATTTTGGCGACTTTAATATACCATTTCACCTTATGGGTGTATGGTATAAAAAGCGAGCTCAACTGACGCTATCGATGAGCAGCGATATTTGAAACTACAGTGCTTAACACAATGATAAGACACATTAAAAATTTGTTTTGTTTTTCTAGCTAAACAGTTATTTTTAAGAATTTAGCGAAAAGCAATATACCGAATGAAAGATCAAAGCAACAGCTTTGGAAAAGTACCGTTGGTTTTTATTCCCAGCATCTGCCTGCAATGTACCTTTACTTTTCCAGAAATATGTATGATATTTGCTTGCTTGCAAGCGTATCACAATTATAAGACACATTACAAAAACTGAAGTGAAAGAGATAGGATAGACTTTTTGTTGGTGTTTATTATTGATTTACCTCTAGAATTTTTATTTAAAACAAAATGGGGCGATCTACACTGCTTTGTCCTGAAGAAAAGGGCTCTATTTTAGCATTTTCCAAGTCAGGTTGGACTATTGCCCGAATTTCCCGTGAAATTGGCCGTAGTCGAACCGCAATCGCCAATTTTTTTAAAAATCCGGAAAGTTACGGTAAAAGGCGGAGTACAGGTCGAATGCCGATTCTTGGTGACCGTGAAAAACGGTACATTCTTAATAAAGCAAGCAACTCGACAATATCATGTGCCCAACTTGCTTCGATTTCCGGCAAGAAAGTGTCGGCAATGACTGTTTGGCGCACTTTAAATAAATCAAAAAATATTGTACGAGGTGTGCTTAAGAAGATACCCCATTTGACTTCACGACAATGCAGTTTACAAGCTCAAGGATGAATAGTTCCGACTACATCCAAGTACTAGAGAGTAGCCTGCTGCCATTTTTAACAAAGGCGTTTTTGCAAGACTGTTCGGTCAATTTAATGGACTGGCCAGCATGCTCTCCGGATCTAAATCCAATTGAGAACATTTGGGGTATTTTAGCAAGACGTGTTTATAAAGAAAACTAGGTTTACGGCAACATAACCGACCTTAAGGAAGCAATTATCAGAGAATGGGGTCTTCTAGAGGATCAGTTATTAAAAACTCTTTCGGATTCGATGAAAAAGCGTATTTTTGAAGTCGGAAGAGCGCAGGGAAATGCAATTAATTATTAATTTAAAAAATATTAAGGAAATTTCTACTTGTTTTTTATTTTTAAGCTTAAATTGAAATATGTCTTATAATTTTGATATGGTTGATAACCCTATTTTTTTTGTTTTCTTAAAAAAAATATATATATATGAAAAATATTATTGAAAAATGACATTAATCTTATTCGCATTCTAATTTTGAATATATTTCTAAAAAAAAATTTTGATAAACTAAAGTGTTTTAGAAAATATGTGTGAAAAACGACGTGTCTTATCATTATGATAAGCACTGTAGTTTTGTGCCCCTACACAAATATTTCTGGACTTTAGCTACATTTTGATTTTTTTGTTCATTTTGCCTTTAAGCATGACGAATGTTAAATTGCCGCATAAATCAGTATCTTCAAGGAGAACGCCTCCCATCCCATAGCATTCCTTTTTCATTTCTATTGACTCCTTTTCTCTTCTCTCTTTCGCTGTTTAACGGTGCTTTTGTTGTTTTCTTAATTGGGTCATATGGCAAGATTTGTTAATTTACGCCAACTATACATTGATGGCATGTTTACAGATAAGCACAAGTTCCATGGCATTACACTGACCTCTATTTTCGTCTGTCCTTCTCTCTCTCTTTTTCTCTCTTTCACAAACTTGGGTTGTAATTAATGTCAGGCTAAGTGCGTGCCTAAAACTTTTAGGCTAAAAGATTTAATGATCTTTTAAAAAAAACCTCGACAAAATACTATTCCTACCCGGATCCCAACTCCAGACCTCGACACCGACACCGACTCAACATCAAAGGTCGCTCTAGCCTTAAGCCTGATCTTTACAACTACATCTACAACTGAAATGCAATTGCCTGCTTTCTGGGCTTTGCATTTAATTTTCTTTGCTAATTGTTTAGTGTTTCCTAATGCTTACAGTTGGTATTTCATGCAAAAATTCTTTACCACTTAACCCTGGGACCCAAAATCTGTCAAATAATGGTTTAGGGATTACTTCAGCTCGACTGGACAGCATTAAAATTGATCGCTGATCGCTTTAATACTTCCTTTTGTATTTTTTACTATTGTAATTGTAATTGTATCGCACATAATTTGGTTTGAGTCTCAAGTTGGCCTATAACATACCGTTAACCGCTCACCCTATCCCAGCACTTCTTTTGCACATTTTACGTAGTTGTATAATCATTAGCATCTTAGGAGAAGCTTTGGGGTTGGAGTTGGGGAGTCGAAATTATAACTTGTATGTTCTGGGTACTTTGTTGTTGTTGGTACTTTGTATGTTTGCACGATTTAATGCTTCATTTGCCAACGAGACGAAGGAGGAGAAGTACTTTTCGGTTTAGGCCAAAGTGAAGGAGAGGAAGGAAACGCCTTAAGCAGTCTTTAACTGCTTAATTATGTTGTGTATGTGGTGTTTGAAATCGTAATAGATATGTACACTAAAATGTAATTGTTATTCAGTATAGGATTTGTTGTTTTTCATTGCGTAATCTCCAATCAGAGCGTGAGAAAATGTTAAAATGAAAACAATTTGATATGCGTTCGGAACTTTAACAAAACATGCTCGAAAAAGTGTTAAAGGCAGACAAAACTCCTAAAAATGGTTAAGCGAAACCACAAGAGAAAGAAACCCTTGGTCCAGTGGTTGTCTTCGTCTATCTCTTCTCTCCATGCTCCTGTTACAGCAAGCATGACGACTCTTGCCGTATATGTATGCCCCTTATGTATGAAAGGCACTGCTTCAACTTGGTCAGGAATTGGAATGCTGCCGCAACTTACCAAGCTACAACAACATGAGAGAACTTGTTTAAGGAGCCAAACACAAAATGTTTCACGATGCACCATGGTACCAGGCTACCAGAGTCAGAGACCAGAAGAGGGACGGATGAAGGGAGAAACAGAGAAAGACCACACAGGGGCACCATCGTCAATATGGACAAGAGAAAAAAGTTGCCATGCTTGACCTTTTTTTCTTCTTTCATTTGAATGAGTCGAGCGGGCCCTTGAGAAACGAGTAGGAGAAGGGAAGGAGAAGGACCAGATAAATATTCTAGTCGTAAGTACGACGACGGCGTCTCTACCTAGTTTTTCGGATGCTCGTCACTTGCACAATACTGGTAATTAATTGATATCCCTTCAAATCAGTGCAAGGTCGCTTTAGTTTCGTTTCAGTTCGGTTTGTTTCGGTTTCAGTTTCGATATCTCTATATCCAGCGTTTAGATTCCTAAGTCTGGACTGTCGGCACAATTCATTTGTAAGCATTTCGCTGATGCTTGCTTTGTTTGTTTAAATGTGAGCTATTTCATACTCCAATCGTTTGTTGTTCTCTTTATAAATATTTGAGTTAGCAATCAAATGTGCAAAGATTGCGAAATCCATCGGAGTGTAAAGTGTCTCTAGAGATGAAATGAAAATAAGAGATTTCATAAAATTTAACAAAGCAAGAAAAAGGTCCAACTAAAATACAAAGAAGAAGAGAGGAAAGGGAAAAGAAGAGGTTCATGTACTTTTGGTTACTGGAAAATGATTAATAAGCATATGGTTTGCCTTGCTCTGGGTAAACTAGAGTTGTATGAACTAAACTGGATCAAAAACCACGTTTGGCGATAAAAAAAAAACTGAGCTGATTCATCGACTTTATTAGTGGTATTAGTGCATTGCTTACATTGTGCATGCAATTTTCATTGGGTCCAATGGCTGCCTTCCTCATGCCAATATATATAGATGATTTTGCTCAACAGGAAGTGCATCTTTAATGAAGCGTCTAAACTGTCAGTTGTTGTTGTTTTCTTTTGCATGGCCGAATGAAGACATTTTGGGCATTATTTAATGCTTTATAGCCTTAAAGTATAACTAAAAATGCATACATACTTACTTTTTGTGTATTTGTATGTATATATGTTGAGTAAATCGCAGAAAATGAAAGATGATCAATGATTCATATTTATCCTGCCCTCCAACGAGTCTCAATTGATGACAAAATAAAGCGAAAACGAATAACAATGCCACGCGAATCAACTTGAAAACGGAAAAGAAAAACCCTATATCTGTCTCTTTCTCTTTCTAACCGAAAAGAGTACAACCTGAAGTCGGCATGTCTATGCAGACCATTATCAAGGTAGATTGGTATCCTAAATGGCGCATACCTTGACTACTTGTTGATATTCCCCCTCTTTCAACCAGCCCCCAACAGACACACACATACACAAATATAAAGGTATATATACATATACACATACACCTCTATTGGAAGTCCACCCAAAAAAAAAAAAAAACAGGAGTTCACGCGAACTTTGGACTAGCCGAAGTTTGTATACCCTAGGTTGTAACATTGTTGTAATGTGAAAAACCATAAAATTGGTAACATCATAACATATCATATGATACTGGTAATTAACCAGTTTTGGTAATGAGTGTCCGTTTGCTTTGAATTCGATATATGCAGTGCTTTTTATAAATAGAATTCTAAATGAAAAATGTTAAATACATCTGACCCAAAAAAAAATTGATACGCTTTTCGCAAGGGTATTAAAAGCGAAAAAAATTTCTCAAGGTACTAGTGTCCATTTGCCAATCCACTAGTCCAGTCCAGTCCAAAGAAGAAGCAGTAGGCGAATAAATCTTGAGAACTTCTTTTGGGAACACAAGAACCGTAATAAAAACTATAATGTAAGGTGCCATCTAAAGGTTTTCTAAGATCCGGGACATATGTAATATCAAATTTACCTCTTTATAAAAGGTATAAACTCTTTTTAAAACATATTTCAGAGGTACAGGACAGTCTGAGAAAAAAAGAAAGAACTGATTTCGAGAAGAATGTTGTCACACCGCTTTTGCACACACATACACACACGCACACAGACACAGAGGACACTGCTCGGCACTCGAAGTGGAAGTGGAAGTGCCTTGTGCTTGGTTTTAGGTTAATTTGTATAAAGTCCGAATTAAAAACGCTTAATTGACATAAGTTGCGAAAGATCTTTTTCTCTTTCTCCCCTAACCCTATTTATCTCGCTCTCTCTTACTTTCTATAACATTCTCGACCCCTTCCATTTCTTTATGTTTCTTGCCCTTAGTCTTTTGTTTGATTTGTTGACCAGGTAAAATGCTTCAGCCTCTGCTTTTTTTCTTATTCGTACTGCCGACCCCTTGTTGTTGCCCTTTCCCTTTTCCTTTACCTGAGTCTTTGCTTTTGTTTATTTTTGGTTTTCAATGTAGCTTGATTGGTTATTTTTCGCCCTCCTCTCCTTCTTTACTCTTCTTTATCTTTTGGGTAAATGCACTGTTCGTTCATAATTTCAGTTAAAATGCATGGTGGACATGGACAGACTCATGGAGTGGTAGTGTGGAATATGATGGGAAGCAAAGGGAAGAGGAGATAGTTGAAACAGGTAAACTCACTACCACACCAAATCTCCGGGTCAGTTCTCAATTCATGTTGTCTTTAATATTAATCAAGGTGTCATTGAAATCGTTTAAATTATGCAGTTCAGGATTTTATTCTCTATCTGTCGGCATTTCGTTTCTTTCTCCCTCGCCTTTCCTTCTGTTTCTGTCTGTCTTTCTTGGTCTCTTTTTATGTGTGTCCATTAAGGTGAGTCATAAATTGTACGCGTCTTCTTCTTCTTCAACTCTTCCTCCTTCTTCTTGGTTTTGCCTACCTCCATTCGTTCGTTCGCTAATGCCTTCTTTAGTCGTCTGATAAGCGGCAGCATTTGATTAAATTTCGCATAGAGGCTGCTGCTGTACTGATAAAAGCTGTTTCACTTATCAAAGTAAAAATATTGGTAAGGCCCATAGCATCCAATGCACTGGACCGTCTGGTGCCAAAAGGCAAAATAGAAAATGCCTACACGAAAAGTTAACTTCCATGCATTCAAAACATTTCAAGAGCAGTAAAAGAAATGTGCAATTTTGCACAATAACAAACAAAGGAAAACACGAATTTTTAAATACGGCAATAGTTGCTTGGTAATTCCAATTAACACTTTCCCTATAACACTTTCTGGGATATAAAAGTATGGTGAGTAGGTATACATTTGATAGTAGAAATTCCATCATCGAATACCATCCGTGGCAGATCATCGATTAATGTGAAAGATGTTAGATTATTTACAACTTACCATTACTGGGCCTTTGTGGTATTTCATTGGCATTGATGCCTCTGGCCTGAAAGATTTGGGTCACAGCACTACAATTGGGGCTGAATTGCTCCAGTATGGACGGACCGGCACCTAATCCTGGTACGGGATTTGGATTGGGATGGGGTGCAGCCAACGCCGCAACTTGTGGCGGTGTTCTGGAAGAGCTGCCAAGACTGGCATCTTCTGCCAGCGTTGTGCTGGGTAGAATTAGTAGTAGGGTGAGAAAGAGTCCCAAAAATATCACATTTGTAGTTCTACAGCGAGGAATAAATAGAGTTCCTGGCTTTTCCGGCAACATGTTGCTGTTGCAATTGTGAATGCCGCTTCTTCTGCTGCCGGCGCTTCTGCTTGGTTGATAAATCAACATTTTCTGTTTCACGAAATTATGATTACCTTTCCTAGCGGCTTTTCACGGCGCTGAAGCAAACAGAGAGGTATTAGTGAGGTTAGGGGGAGGAGGGGAGGCAGCAACACAAAGATGAACAGATAAAAAGCGGCACCAGCTATTTTTGTTGTTGTTATTAACGGCGTTATTGTTGTTGCTGTTGCTGCTACTTGACTATTAAATTCATTTATTTTGGTATTATTTTGTGAATTTATTCCTGTTTCCTTGCGAGAGACACCCGCACACACTTGCACAAGCTATTGCATTTTGTTGTCTTTACCGGTACTTGCCGCTGCTTTGTACTGGTTGTTCATTACAATGCATTTTTACGACTCTTTGGTTTTTGTATATATGGGCGTCAAAAATAAAAAAAAAATAACAAAAAGCAGCACACACGAACAGCCACACAAACGACCAAAAACCACGTAAAAAAAAACCAGATCAACGCAACTCGCCCAGCACATCCACTCACGTTCGTCTCTTTCCTTATACTGCAGATGGGAGACCATCGATAGCATCTATGGAATTGCTATATATCGACTTTGTTTTAATCGCTCGACCCTTAGTTCCAGACACACGAAACCTCTGTTAAAATACGGGATCAAATACAGGGTTCTGTTAAACTGCTTGGCAACATCGAATTTGTTACTTCTTGCTAGCGATGGAAGCTTCATCGATGTCTTCGATTTCATTGATGGTTTGCCATCTATAGCAAAACTTGCTTGATGTCGCCAATCTCGTCATATATTTTGGCAAATATTTACTTAAGTCACTCGGGCCCAAAACACGCTTAAACTACATAAATTTGGTATCAAACGAAAAAGAAAAATTCCACAAGTACGACCTCGCCTTGGCGATTTATTATGTAGTTTTTGTGGGTAAATATTTACTTAAGTTACTCGGGCCCAAAACGCGCTTAAATTACATAAATTTGGTATCAAACGAAAGAGAAAAATTCCACGAGCACGACCTCAGGTGCGCCTTGGCGATTTATTATGTAGTATTTGTGTAATTAACAAAAGAAAAATTATGTTTTTAGCGGGACTATAGCTAAAAGTAGATATTTCCGGCTAAAAGAAGTTGTCAAATTTTGAGATAGTGTTGCCAGATGCCAAATTTCGGATACTCGAAAACGCGGGCTTTTTGAAACTTTTTTTCGCACTATTCTCAACAAACGAAAATATTGTTGAGTTTACATTATTTCTGCCAGAGCAGTCGAGTATTCCCTAATTTAATAATTCAGAGTAAATTATTTGGCTGCCAGGGCGGTTGAAAAGTAGGTGAAGCAGTTTGAGTATCACTATGAAATTTACTCATGTGATTGTATTGGATATAGAACATCAGATCCCAATATTTAAATCTCATTCGATAAATAAAAGACAAGTTACAGTCAATATAAATCGGCTCTGCTCAAGCGCTGCCGGCAGCCAGTGCTGCCAATTTAGCTATTTTCCCACTAGATCTAGTGGGTTGCAACAAGGAAATGCGGTATAAATTGTGAAATAGCGGCTAGCGGGAATTATAGCTATTTTTCAAGAAAAACTAGCTTTTCTTTATATTTTGAAACATCCAGTAACTTCTTGTATTTTTATGCTCTATGATGCCACATTTTCATACAAATAGTATTTTTTCATTTGAGTGGCAATAAAACATCAATAAGCGAAACGAGTATTGAGTCTTATCGTTTTCTGTGAAGTTTACTAATTGTTTCACAGTTTTTAAAGCGCGAGCAAAAGTTGAAAATGCGAAAAATTAACAATCAAAAACCGCGTGGTATATGTATGCAAGACCCTGCATTTAAAGATTGGCTGACTTTAAATGCAGCTGATGCGGGCAAATGTTATTGCAAATCCAGCATTAATGCCAAGCTTTCAGACTTCCATGCACATGCCAAGACTGCTAAACACAAGTCAACTTCAGCGGCTTTTGCACAGCCTAACAAACTACCATTTATTTCTTCAATCTCATTGAAAACTTGCGTTCACTTGACATGGTCGAACGCAGAGGGTTTTTAGTCAAATGAATATTGTCAAAACGAAGCAAAGAAATAGTACGGCTAATACAACTTTGAACGTCATTTTACATATAAGGAAAAGCTTTTGTAAAACTAATACTTTACAAAATTGTTAATTACAAGAAAAATGCTGCCACGATTACAAACTACCAGCATCATGTGAGAGAGAGATAGGGAAAGAGGGGAAAGTCATTGATGAAATCATCCAAACTATTGAAAAAAACCAAAAAAAAAAACAAATATTTTCTTTTTTTTAGCTACGAAGAAATATTTCTAGCTATTTATAGCTTTTTCCAAAGGCTGATTTAGCGTTTTGATACAACGAAATGTTGGCAGCACTGCCGGCAGCGCTGCTTTCTGCCCGCTACGTAAACTCTATGTGTATGTGTGTCGTGGTTTGCTTACGGAATGAGGGAAGAAGAAAAAACTGAATGTGCGTAAAGTTAGCCACACTGTTAATGCCGAGTTATCCACAACCCTCTGTTAACCCACTGTTAAGTTTTTTGCATTTTTGATTTTCAATTTTTCAGCTATTTAGTAACTATTTTAAATGAAATAAAGTTTAATATGCTAAAAAATATATCAATCTATTGTTTTCATTCACTTTTGGAGGATTTTGAGCATTCTATATATTTACAATTTGTCTATGAAAATGGGCATTTTACGTATTCGTTCAGCACAGCTCCAAAGGCACAGCTCAATGACAATGAAATGCCAGAATTTTCCCCAATTATTCATTATAATCCCCAAGAAATTTCAATGAAAACGTGTGAACGGTTTTTAGGAAATTTCATTTTTGTTGACCACCCATGTTTTTCCCCATACAAAATATGCCAGAAATATGCGCCGACTTTGGCGAGAATGCACACTTTTCCAAGAACACAGCTCAATGGACATTGAATGCCAGAATGATCAATGGACTTTCAGAAATATGTGCATAGAATTTTATTCAGAACGTGTGAAAGGTTTTCGAGAAATATGCATAAAGGTAAGGATATATATTTGTTCAGCAAAGGCAGGTTGCCGTTCAGTTTTGAATTTCGCCTTTCCATAGGGTGGAATAGGGGGTATCAGGCACATATGGTGCCGATGAAATATTGGGTTTTGCACTGTGGTACACGTGTGGTAATAAAAACATTTTGATTTTTTCTTATTGTAATTGTGCCTGATACCCCCTATTCCACCCTATGGAAAGGCGAAATTCAAAACTGTACGGCAACCTGCCTTTGCTGAACAAATATATACCCTTACCTTTATGCATATTTCTCGAAAACCTTTCACACGTTCTGAATAAAATTCTATGCACATATTTCTGAAAGTCCATTGATCATTCTGGCATTCAATGTCCATTGAGCTGTGTTCTTGGAAAAGTGTGCATTCTCGCCAAAGTCGGCGCATATTTCTGGCATATTTTGTATGGCGATATAATAAGAGGGAAGAAGAAGAGAGCTGAGCGGCGAATATCAAATTGAGCCGCGAGTCTCAAAATGAGCCGCGAGTCTCAAAATGAGCCGCGAGTCTCAAAATGAGCCGCGAGTCTCAAATGAGCCGCGAGCATGAAAACAGAGCGGCGAATTGCCATTGCTGAAGCGAAATTTATTTCTTCGAGGCGCCTATATATTTATGCATATTTCTCGAAAACCTTTCACACATTCCCAATAAAATTCTATGCACATATTCCTTAAAGTCCATTGATCATTCTGGCATTCAATGTCCATTGAGCTGTGTTCTTGGAAAAGTGTGCATTCTCGCCAAAGTCGGCGCAATTTTTGACATATTTTGTATGGGATATAAAAAGGGGAAGAAGAAGAAAATTGAGGCGAATTGGCTTTGCACAAAAAATATTTATTTCATTGAGGTACCCATATATTTTTACATATTTCTTGAAAACCTTTCACACATTCTGAATAAAATTCTATGCACATATTCCTGAAAGTCCACTGATCATTCTGGCATTCAATGTCCATTGAGCTGTGTTCTTGGAAAAGTGTGCATTCCCGCCAAAGTCGGCGCATATTTCTGGCATATTTTGTATGGGGAAAAACATGGGTGGTCAACAAAAATGCAATTTTCTCGAAAACCGTTCACACGTTTTCATTGAAATTTCTTGGGGATTATAATGAATAATTGGGGAAAATTCTGGCATTTCATTGTCATTGAGCTGTGCCTTTGGAGCTGTGCTGAACGAATACGTAAAATGCCCATTTTCATGGACAAATTGTAAATATATAGAATGCTCAAAATCCTCCAAAAGTGAATAAAAACAATAGATTGATATATTTTTTAGCATATTAAACTTTATTTCATTTAAAATAGTTACTAAATAGCTGAAAAATTGAAAATCAAAAATGCAAAAAACTTAACAGTGGGTTAACAGAGGGTTGTGGATAACTCGGCATTAACAGTGTGGCTAACTTTACGCACATCGTAAAAAATGAAATGTCCGTCAAGTTACCGACACTGTTAAACTCGAGTTAGCGACGGTCCTCTGTTAACCCTCTGTTAATTTTTTTGTATTTTTATTTTTTAATTTTTCAGCTATTTATTAATTTTTTTGAAACAAATAAAGCCTTAAATTATAAAAAATAGATGAAATTTAATTCAGTTTTGGGGGTTTTTAAGCATTCCATGTATTGACAATTTCTCCTCGAAAAAGTCCTTTTTTCTCTTTCGTGTATATCCTTTCCAAAAACATGGCTCAATGAAGATTAAATGCCAGATTATCCCTCAGTTATTCATCTATATCCCCACCAAGTTTCATTATGTGGTTTCATACAGTTTTCGAGAAAATTGCATTTTTATGAATTTTTTTTTTTTTTCTTTTAGGACATAAGTCAATTAGTGACATTAATAACATTTACATATGTATATGCCTTTTTAGCAAATTTAAAAGAAAGGAAAAAATTGTATTGATCCAAAAAAAATGTATGGGTCCCCGCATGTATACGATTTTACATATAAAATATGTCGGGGCTCGAACCCTAGCGAAGGATAAATTTTTTTTTGGTATAAGAATTTCTTTTTTTGCATCTAATTTCTTTCTCGTATTAGAGAGAGCTTTTTTTGTAATAGTGTAAAAGAATGTGTCTTAATAATAAAAGAAATAAACTACGAAAAAACAATGGTGATAGAAATGGGCATACATTGGTGCAAGCCATATTTGTTTGCAGCAAATATGTTTGCAATTGCAAGACCATATGTACATACATACATATATACAAATGTATACATAAAACCAGATTTAACAATTATCTATTTCATTAACTTTATTCAAATTTTTAAGGAAACTCTACATAAGTATATATTATATCTTGAATCTTGTTTCTCAAAAATTTTTATTAAAAAAATCAGAATTTATTGGTGCAGTAGTACCACTATAACAAACCCCCTATTTAAGCGAACCTGTATTTGCCTGATCCCCCTATTTCAGCGAGCTTAAGCGGCGAAATGTTGGAAACATATTTTCCCGCTGTAGGTACCCTCACATATTGTAATTTTTCTCGAAAACGTTACGCTATTGGGTATTGGGACTATGACAAACATATTGAATAAAGAACTCCCATGATTTTGGCATTCAATCTTCATTGAGCCATGTTGTTTGAAGCTAGTTTTTGCCCAACAAAGTCAGCCCATTTTTTTATACATTTTGTGACCATATACCGAGTGGCGAATTGGTTCATATGGCTGAGCGAATTGGCTTTGAACAAAATTTGCGGGCAAAAGGTACCCTCACATTTTGACAATTTTCTCGAAAACCTTACGCCGTGTTGTTTGAAGCTAGTTTTTGCCCGTTGAAATCTATCTATTTTTTGGCACATTTTGTATGGGGAAAATCATGGTTGGTTCATAAAAATGCAATTTTCTCGAAAACTGTATGAAACCACATAATGAAACTTGGTGGGGATATAGATGAATAACTGAGGGATAATCTGGCATTTAATCTTCATTGAGCAATGTTTTTGGAAAGGATATACACGAAAGCGAAAAAAGGACTTTTTCGAGGAGAAATTGTCAATACATGGAATGCTCAAAAACCCCCAAAACTGAATTAAAACGAAAATTTCATCTATTTTTTATAATTTAAGGCTTTATTTGTTTCAAAAAAGTTAATAAATAGCTGAAAAATTAAAAAATAAAAATACAAAAAAATTAATAGAGGGTTAACAGAGGACCGTCGCTAACTCGAGTTTAACAGTGTCGGTAACTTGACGGACATAAAAATGAATGACAAAATCAGTGTTGCCGCTGGCTTGGCGAAAAAATAGGACAGATTGACCCAGAAAATAGGACAAAAAACGGACAGATTTTTTTTAATATGACAAAAAATAGGACTAAAAAATTTTTCTTCAATAAAACAAAAAGTTTAAGTAAATTTATACATTTTCATGCAAATTTATTAACACTTCGTCGAGTGTTTCATTTTCAGATTCTAAAACATTCATGTTTGTGCCGATTTGGCGCAAAAATTTTTCAGGCGTAATCCAAATCTGAATAAGAAGGAAATTTAATTTTTTTGAAATATGTTGTACGTAAGTATTTTTTTAAAAATAACAACTTACCTAACTGCCAAAATCGAATTTAGCGCTTCGATGTGAAGCCTGTTCCTTAACTTTGTTTTCACCAAGTTAACTTGGCTGAACACGCGCTCCACTTCCGCATTCGACCATGGCAGCGACAACAAATTTAAGGCAAATACTGCCAAATCTTGAAACTGTCTGTTGCCAGCAGAATCCATAAACGTTTTCACTTCTGCCCAAAACGCTACCGTGTTCTCTTGGTTTTCCAATCGCTGAAGATGAATTGTATTGTATTGACAAACAATTTTTTCAATTTCTTCGCCTTTTTTATCAAAGATCTCCAAAATTTCTACTATCGATTGTTTGTTAGCTCGCAAAATCATGATCAAAGCGATGACATGCAGTTGAAAATAACAAATTATATATGAGACTCAGAAAATTAACGTTTCAAAATTTTTCCGGCTGTCGCAGTCAAAAATAGGACAGATCTGTCCGGAAAAAGGACAAAACGGCAACACTGGACAAAATGCAAAGAAATGTTCAAAAAGTCAACAAAACTTCCGCATCTGAATCTCTCTAACATCGACATTTTGAGCTATGTGATAAATAATATTAGTAGACATTGCTCTGACATAGAATTTAATGTTTTTCTTATTGCAAACATCAACAATAGGGCTGTTAATACAAATGATATTTGAAAATTTAGTGTTATGTAATATATGTAATGTAATATATGAAACCCAAAAACAGATTTATTTAGTTTTAGCCTTAGGTCCGATTAGACAATTGCTATTGTGCTCAGCAACTATCGATATACATAGGTGCTATGGTAATCGATTCTGTGGACTTGTTAATCGTCCAGTAAGTCCAAAAATAGTAGCAATAATGAATTTGAGTTTGATGACGCCAACGTTTAATGTGAGGTATTTAAAAACCGATCTGCCCAAATCCAAAAGGATTTCTCTGAAAAATTAAAACCAGATAGCAGATGGACGTAATCTATTTTAACATTTGATGTCTATTTAACATTTTGATTGCGAGCCCTGTTATGCACTGAAAAAATACCAGAAAGTCAAAAATTTCCCTAACAAAAAAAATACTGCTGAGCCCTAAAATCAGGCGGGTGTTTCTTATTATT